>NC_090729.1:5483676-5498676 GCF_036898095.1 Palaemon carinicauda
CCACTCCTGATGAAAAGGACAACTATTCTACATCGATCGAAGATGACATGAATGCGGTAGGACAAAGAAGCCCACCCTGTGAAATGCCAAGGCGGTGACACAACTGCCCTCCATCCAAATATGTCACCCTTCGTTCACACCACAACCAACAACCTCTACAGCCTCTTAGTAATGACCATCATTTGCAGTCTTCGTACCACCACTACAGATTCTAGGCTGCTGTAAAGAAATATGTGAATGGATGCCAGGGACCCAAAAACTTATAAGTAGGCCATCGGTAGTGACGGTGACCTCCCCTATCACTAATCTTTTCTTTTTATAGGAAACAAGTATGGGCGTATGGTTTTTGGTTGTTACTGGTGATTGCCATTTCCTTCTACCAAGATCAGTCTCCAAGACATGACATAGTTGTTCTAAGTATGTTGACGTCCCCCTGGCACCGGCCAATGAATCTTTGATCCCCACCAACAGGTACAACACAATCACACTATCGTCTTGGAGAGCCCAATATTATTGGGAGTTTCTCGTTGCTGATGTCGCATTGCTCATCCTCGGTGCAGATTTCCTCTCCAATTTCTACCTCCTGGTGGATGTTGCTCCTCGATGGTTAGTCAACACTGATTCTTACCCGTCAACACCTCTTTAATCACTCCCAGTCTTCCTCTCAACATCAGCGCACCCACGGATGCCTACATCCATCTCCCTCCTCCTGTTGTACCTGGAAGTTCTTAGTCTAGAACTCCACCAAACACCCAAGGTTCCTTCCAAACACATTATTTATCACCATGTGAAGACAACGATGTACCAGTGTTTGCCAGATTACAGAGTGTGGCCTGGATCATTTGGCCACCTCTAAACAAATGCTCTTCGAAATGGGAGAAATGGGCCTTTGCCAAAAGGCCTCAAGCCTATGGTCATCACTCCTACACATCATCCTGAAGAATAACGGTTCCTTGAGCCCATCCCCAACATAGTCGATGTTACGTCTTACTTGCACAAAGCGAAGGTATTCTTCACGTTTGACCTCTTAAAGGGGAATTATCAGGTGCCCATGAATTGCGAAGACATCCCCAAGACCACCATCACCACCTCCTTTGCAACTTACAGATTCAATTTATCCTGTTTTAACCATTATAATACAGGGGCCAGTTTTCAAGGGCTCATGGATCGCATCTTAGAGGACTGTCCCTTCTGTGTAGGTTACGTGGATGACATATCTGTATTCTCTTTCTCCAAAGAGGAGCAACTCTATCACCTACTCATTGTTCTTGACCGCCTGCAACAGAGCAGCCTTGTAGTCTGGTACATGAAGTGTACCTTTAGCGCCAACGAAGTATCATTCTTAGAGCACCATATCATTCCTGAAGTCGTTGTCACCCTCCCTGGGAAGGTATCAGCTATTCAAAACTTTCCCACGCACTTGACCATCAAAGCATTGCAACAATTCTTTGGCATGATCAATTATTATCACGGGTTCCTGCCAGCCATCACCATCACTCATACCCCACTCTAAGCATTCCTCAAGGGCAGGCCTAAAGATCCGAAGTGAGGTCCCCTTCAGGAAGTGGCCTTCTGCAATGCAAAGAATGCACTATGAACTGCTGCTGCTCTCACCTTTCCCATGCCACCTGCCCCTCTCATCTTCACAAATGACAGTGACGTTGCCATTGGTACAATGCTTTAGCAGGTAGTCCGCAGCTTGCCCCGTCCATTGGCCTTCTTCAGCAGAAAATTGTCCTAGGTGGAATCCGGCTAATCTACCTTCAACTGTAAATTGGCTGTCCGTCACTTTTACCACGTCTTAGAGTGTACACCATCCTTCATTTGCAGGGACCAAATGTCCCTGTTGTATGCCTACACTAGACAGTTCGATGCATAGTCCACCCGTCAACACCAACACCTCTTAACCAGGGTCGAATACAACTTTATCCTTCAACACATCCTTTTACAAATGAATCCTGTTGCCGATGCCTGTTCAAGAAACACATTGGCAGGAGTCCAGGGAAAAGATCCAGAGTACAAAGCAGACAGGACATCCAGCATATCCCTTCATTGGGAAGACGTCGCCCTCGACAACTCCAATACCACCTTTCTCTGTAATGTTAGTACTGGTAGGCTTTGACCATGGGTACCTGGCCCCATGCCATAAGAGGTGTTTGATTTCATCCATGGCATCTCAAACCCTCATACCGAGCTACTGCCCAGCTACTGAAGACGAAGTTCATTGGGCACAGCATTAGTAAGGATGCTAAGGATGGGGTCTGAGACTTTGCTTCATGCTAAGCTTCAAATGTACGTAAAGACAGAACTTCAAAATACTTTTACTCTCATTTACGTCGACGTAGTAGGTTCCCTACCAACATCACAAGGACACCGTTTCCTGTTTATTGTCATTGACCATTCTACTTGCTAGCCTGAGGCCATTTTCAGGCCAATTGCAATGTTATCCTCCTGTATATAGGTTTACGAAATTAACATTTTTAGCAAAGAAGAATGGGTCTTCATTGATAGCATAAAACATGCATATCTCCTACATGATGATACACCTGCAGTGCGCCTCTTAAGAGCAGGGTGCCCTATTTCACATGTACAGTATGGCTTTTTTAGGGGTTTGGGAGCCATGTACCAAACGTGTTTAATACAGGCTCTTCACTGAAACGGTATTGCTATTTCTAATCTCTCTCTCTCTCTCTCTCTCTCTCTCTCTCTCTCTCTCTCTCTCTCTTAACAGAAACCTATCTAAGCTTGCCAAACTTGTTTTGTATCGTTTATATTCTGTGTCATTCTTGCTCTCAACTATCTGTATATAAGCTCGTTATATTCTTAAATAAACCCGTTTACATTTATCTTGCCCTTCTGTTATTTCCTTGCAGCTACCTCTGACAGTTTCCTTCACATTAATCTTATTAGGACTGTACATCCCAGTTTCACGATTTTTTTCTGTTCTGTTTTTGAAGTTTTAGGTTCTACGCCTTTCTCTTGACATTATTTTTTTTTTTTTTTTTTGCAAATTTAGCTCTTGCATTCTCATGTTCATCAAAGTACCTCCAATTCTCTCTCAAGCATTTACTTTTCTAGTCTTTTTTTATATATATTTTTCTCTTTTTGTTTTTTACTCCTCCCTCAAATATTCCTCCGTTGTATCAGGAATATACTTTGGGTGTGTCCATTTTCTCTTGATTTCCTTTTCTTTCCTCTTATTTGATGTTCTCTGCTACCATTTTCCACCCATTTTTTGTCCAATTTTATTTGTTTTCCTTTCAACAATGTGCCAGTTTCTCTCCACTAAATTTTTTTTATCGCCGTTTAATTTCTTTTCTCCCTCAATGAATATATATATATATATATATATATATATATATATATGTTGATTTCCCTCTCCTTTATTTGCATTATGTATATGGCTACAATTTTCCTTCACCATTTATGTATTACCTCCTCCTCCTCCTTGATCATTCCCTTTTCTTTATCCATCCTGATGTCACCTCTTCTTATTCTCATCTCATTTTCATAACAGGTATCAATTTCACTCTTTCATCCTTCTTTATTACTACGGTATCTCTTCTTTTTCTTTCATTTAACCTTGACCTCATGTTATCAGATTCATTTAAGCATTTGCCTTGTTTATTTTCTCATTTCATTGCCTGCTGTTTGTTCCGCAGCTTTTCCCTAGTTCTTGTCCTTATTCCCATTTTTTTTTTTTTTCAGGCCGACATCGCTTTCCTTTTCTTTTTCATTTATACTACTTCAATCATATACGTAGGACTATCCATCTCTTCCATCGTGCTTATCATCTTCCTCAATATTTCTCTTTGGCAAACACCTTTCCTTATTCACTGTCTTGAGTCCTTTTCTCTTCAAATCCATCTCCTCCTTCCTTTTATTATTTCATTCTTTTACCCCCGTTGTTACAATATTCCCTAATATGTCACATTCCCATTCTCCTTTTTGTCTAATTCATTTTAATTTTCCAATCCCTTTCCCGTCCTTTCAATCTCTCTTCAGTTCATTGTACTTTCTCTTCATTGCTATTATCTTCCCTAACATTTCCCTCATCCCAGTCATCCCTTCTTTCCGTTCCCGTCTCCTACGTTCCCTTTTCCCGCTCATTCTCCCCTCCCACTCTCTCTCCCTCCCTCTATCTACTTTCCATCTTTCTCTCCCTCACTCTCCCTATCTGTTTTCCTATTTTCTCTTTCCATCCTTCTATGTGTTTCTCCTCTTTCTCTCCCTCTCTATACTTACCTTCTTTCTCTTACTCTTTATGCTTCCCTGCGGTCCTTCTGTATGCTTCCAACCCAATCCCCTGCACCGGGATGGGCAATGGACAGTCTCTCTCTCTCTCTCTCTCTCTCTCTCTCTCTCTCTCTCAAGAGCGCACACCTTGCTTTGAATCACAAAAGACTTTTAAAGATTACGAATTTGAAACGTCGTTAGGCAAGGTTTTTTGACTCATCGATAATCCAAGTTGCATCTCATACACGCGTTGCATCTTTTATCATCTCTATTACCCTTTTTTTGTCTTTTCCCTTTTTTCTTTATTATATTGTGCTGGGTTTCTTGCCCGAGTTCCCTTTTCTTCCGAATCATCTAATAGGTTTATCGTCTCCCATGATTACATGCATTATGTATCATCTTTCCTGTTTGCAATTTTTGTGAGTCCTTTAATACATCGGGCTGAGCTGCAGGAGCAGCATTTTCGTATGAGAGAGAGAGAGAGAGAGAGAGAGAGAGAGAGAGAGAGAGAGAGAGACTCTTCAATTTAGAATTAAAAGTTCATATCCTGTACATGTCACTGCAGAATCAAGGAACTTTCTTGTAACATTGGATAAGATGTTATGTTTTTTCTTAAGGAAATGCAAAAAAGACTCGAAAATACAATGCTGGTCGGTGTATACACACACAATATATATATATATATATATATATCTATATATATATATATATATATATATATGTATATATATATATATATAATGTATGTATATATAAATATATATATATATATATATATATATATATTTATACATATGCATATATATATATGTATATATATATATATATATATATACATACATTATATATACATATGTATATAATATATATATATATATATATATACCTACATGTATATATATATATATATATATACATTACTGTATATATACATATGCATATATATGTATATATTTATATATATATATATATATATATACATATGCATATATATATATATATATATACATACATTATATATATATATATATATATATACATACATTATATATACATATGTATATATATATATATATATATGTATATATATATATATATATATATGCATACATACATATATATATATATATACATATATATATATATATATATATAATTGCATGATAGTTTATGGACAGTGTTTGAAGAATTCTGAGCTCGATCAGCAGCAACATCAAAACTTCCATCCATTTAAACACTATTTGTACAGCAACACGCATATGCTAACGATCAAAATATTTACTTAATATTTCCTTAGAAAAAAAAAAAAATAAATTGCCGAGAATTAAACTTTTCTATAGAAAAATCAAAACTGTGAAGAATCTTTTTTTACGCTTAGTTTATACAAATGTAATTTAATTCTAAATATATATATATATATATATATATATATATATATATATATTTAAGTTGAAAATCAATTTTGAATAAAGGATACTAGCCTTGGCGCCTTAAAGTCTTGTTATAAGAAGTGTGTTCAAGTGATTAAATTCAAGTAATAAAACAGTGATCACAACTTGACATAATGTTGATATATTGTTTTTATCTTTCACGATAAAGAATTTGCGGTTAATGATTACTAACATTAATGATTTTTATTTGCGTCAAAATATTGACGCAGTAACATGAAGGTAATAGAAGTAACTGGTATGTGAATATTAAAAGTTGAATATATTATAATCTTTTCCGGAATAAGTGCTTCGGTTTCAAAATCCCAGAGCTGGTAGTCTTCATGTTATTCATATATTGTATCTGATATAAAAGTCGAAGAGAAATATACTATCTCCCCAGTACACAAACCTATTACGTTTAGTCTACATCTACAGAAACATGTATTAGTAAATAAAATAAACTTTAGACATAAATAAAAAAAAATTCCTACCATATTTATTGAAGAAGTTACAAAGAAAATAAATGATGAAATCAAAAACTCCCTTTGATCATGATGACCAGCGTCTGTTGAAAGCAAAGTGTGCTAACTGTCTTATGACCACTTATAATAAAGTGAGTAAAAGTAAATATGATACCATATGCCCACCAATGGAAAAATACTATAAAATACCAATCTCCTTCTTTTGATGGAGAGACTTTGGTGAAAAAGAGGGAAAAATTACGTAAAGAAAGAAAGCGGCATAGGTTAAAAACTGAAAGTACTTGGGTAGAATACAAAACTGCTGCGCGTCAATATAACTACCTACTACGAAGGAAAAAAAGTGAATACTATAAGAGAAAGCACCTCGAAGGAGAAACAGGCATAAATAAGTTATATCGTCTCCTGAATGGTATAATGGGAAATGTAAAAGAAATTAAACTACCTGATGGATACAGTGACCAGGAACTAGCAAATAATTTTCTAGTATTCTTAAAAACAAGATTGAAAAAGTAACCAGGTCATTTGTAAATATTCAACATCAGATTAATGATACACCAGGCACACAGAGAAGATTAATACGATTTGACAACATAACACAAGATGACATCACCAGAATTATCAAAAGAGCAAAGAAAACAAACTGCGCGATCGATCCTATGCCAATATCTGAAGTAACTGGAGAGAGAGACTTTTCTAGTCTAGCTTAAATAATAATGAGATTAGCAAATGCAAGCATGGATGACTGTAAGTTTACTAAATCTGAGAAAATGGCTATAGTCACACCAATTCTGAAAAATGCACTGAACTACCATGAATTAATCTCATATAGACCTATTTCAAATATATCCATTGTGTCCAAAGTGCTTGAATATGTAATTCTTGAACAACTAGTCAGCCACTGAGAAGTAATAGAAGCTTTGCCTGACAACCAATCTACTTACAGAAAACTATACTCTACGGAAACAGCCATCTGCTCTGTTGTAAATGATATGCTAGAACTGATGGGTGAAAATAAATGTGGTATCTTAATACTGCTCGATCTCAGAGCTGCTTTGGAAACAGTTGTGCATGAACTGCTACTAAATAATCTACGTCCATCGGCGTTGAAGATCAATCCTTCGAATACCCAAAAGGCTACTTAGTTGATAGAAAATACTGTGTACAAATTGGAAACTCTTATTCATCATATGAACCCTTAAACAGAGGGGTACCCCATGGGAGTGTACTTAGCCCAATCTCATTCTGCATCTACACTATTGGTCGATCGAAAATGCTACAAAGGTATGGCGTGAAGTTCAACCTATTTGCAGATAACACACAATTTTACTTCACCATAAATGATATACATGACACTACTGAAACTCTAAACCGAATCCTTGATAGTGTTAAAGAATGGATGACATTTAAACAACTAAAATTAAATGAGAACAAAACTGAATTCATGGAGGTGGGCAAGAGAAAAAGCGTGAGAAACTTAGGTGATATTCAAATGAAATCAAATAATGACTCGGTGATGATATCTAGTAAAGTTGGAGAGCTAGGTGTATTTCTTGACTGTAACCTGTGTCTAAATGCCCAAATAAATGATATAATAAAAACTGCTGATAATCATCTAAAAAATTTTGCTTATATAAAAAAGTACCTGGACGGAAATTTTGTAAAGAAACTTAAGGTAAACTGTGTTATCACTACGATTGGCTTCTGCAAATCCATCTATTACAGTTTACCAAAAGATGCAACTTCAGGAATTACAAAACAAAATAAACAGAGGCGCTAGACTGATAAAAGGTGTCCCACCTAGAGAAAGGATCACCCCTATACTAACCGATTTACACTGGCTTCCGATTAAAGCGAGAATTAAATTTAAAATATGTACAATAACCCACCATGTTATCAGAACCGGGGGTCCAAAATACTTACGCAGCCAACAAATCGTGTCGACACGAGAATACTTACAGATGGCTTCAAACTGTTGGGGCCTAGATTTATGTCTTTTTTAGGCTACGGAGTCTTTAAATATGCGGCCCCGAGACTATATAATAAGCTCCCACGAGACATTCGAATAATTGAAGACATTAAGACTTTCAAGGGGAAACTGAAGACTTCTTATTTCAACAGCCACACAAACAGTGACGATTTACCAGTAAATGAACAATACGCGGTATGAAACGTTAAATACTTTGAACGAACAAGGTAAAATGACAGTGGAGGTCCTGTAGAGAGTAGGGTTCTCCTGCTGTATGGAACCAGAAAAGCAGCCATCAAAGTAAATAAAGTAAGTAAGAGCAGTGGATGAACCAAACGGGCCCGTCAATGGGCCTAGAGGAAGTTATTGGTTGCTATAGACAGCAGGACAGTGGCCATGGAAGTTGGTATCCGCAAAGGGGTCTGTAACAAATACCCAGAGAACTTATTTTCAAGGAAGGACTTGTAAGGACCTTGGAAAAATAATATTTTTCCTCCAAGGTAAGCATCAAGGCTAAGAGATACAATGTCTCCGCACTCTCCCTCAAATCTCCTGCGCAGGCGGAGCTATATCACCTGCTTACTGCGGCAGCAGGCGATATGACGTAAAGAAAACGCAAATAAAAATATAATAATAAAAGGAGCATAAGTTGGGGGAAACTATTATCGCTATCATACTATTATTGAGCGCTTCTCTATTCATGTCACCATGAAAATCTCGTTTCTACCAATATAGTGCCCCTGATAAGGATGCATTTATTCCTACTGTATCGAGTGAATGAGGATAGTTTTGTGTATCTTCAATTATATCATTTATCATTTATGAAAAATTACGTAATATTTCCTCATACAGAAATCCAAAAGGTCTTTATAGAAATCTTTTGTTTCAATACTTTTTAAAATTAAAATGCCATTGCATATATATCTAAAAATATTATGCAGAGAGAGAGAGAGAGAGAGAGAGAGAGAGAGAGAGAGAGAGAGAGAGAGAGAGAGTAATAAAAATACTGTACCTAAATAAATTTCCAATTTGTTTTAGGTATATGTAAAAACATATTAAGTAAAATAATCATTTATTTTTTTTTTTACCTTCAGAAGGGGAAGTGAGTACTTGCTCATAAGGGAAAATAGCCTATAGCTGCTCCATCTCAATTGTTGATTGCTCCGCATTCAGTAGCTGATGCTGAAGTTTCTACAATCATAACTTCTTTTTTTATCTTTTATTATTCCACAATTATAACTAACATTAGATTTGGGCTGTATAACTGTATAGCTGTATAACTATTTCATCGTGTATTTTCTTCATATAGGAAAAACGTTTTATTTATTTATTTTTTTTTTTTTGTCTTACCATGACAGATTGGTAAATGAAGCGTTGGTATTGTCCCAGCCTTGAGTCTTTTTTTCAGTTTGGAAGTAGCGCTATTTCACGTGCCTTTAGTCTAAGATGATTGCTGCACACCTTAATCTGGAATCACAATAAGTTTTTATTTTCGCAAGCAGCTGCCCAAAATGGAAAGCACGAGATGTTTTTGCTGAGATATTGTCTTCCCGACTGGACGGGGTTCAGGTTGTTAAACCGCGGGCACGACATTAGATGTAAGCACACAAGATGTCGGCTGCAAATAGGACGTGCTCTTGCTTGGCAATCTTGAATACAACAAGCCTCAAGAGATATTAAGAATCTGCTTTGTTCATCCTGTAGTAGTTGTAGAATTCCTCAATTCACGTAATATTCCAATAATACATATTACTGCAAAAGTCAGAAAATTTCTTGTCGCTATCATAATATCCGCTGATCTTTTTCGTTTAACTTCTTCCCATTTTCTCTTCAAACTACAATATCGTAGACTCTAGACTCAGAGTGACGCTACAATACTTTCTGTGTTTCATATGCCTTTGGTCTAAGACGAGTGCTGCACACATCACACATACGTGCCGCGTCGTTTGATTGTTTACCTTTACATAACATCGTCCACTCATTTCGTAATTTCTCGTTTAATTGGGAAACTGAGAATTACACCTTTTCCCTCTTAATTTCCCTATACCTATATTTGCACCCAGTAACACAACAGACATATGTCATTATGTGACCGTTATATATAATAATTATTGGCGAGTTGTCAAGACTACTGTAATTACAATTGCACCTTAAAAAACGAAAACGTTTACTTTATTATTACCCGGTGACAGTTAGGTAAGCACTGGACGACGCACCTTTGGGTTGCCAAGAGTCATTTATTTTAAAGGATACTCCTTTAGTAGGTATTCAATCCTACGTTTTAGCATTTAGAAGGGACACAAAATCTCCCTTATTTCATTTATATGATAATTAATTCCTAAATGATTTGTGAAAATTAATTCAGAAGGTATTGTAGATGCTTGGAAAAAAAAAAACTCAAATATATCATGCAGTTAAACACACTCATTCATATAACTCACTGGATTGTGGCTTGAAAATAAGGTTAAAACTAACCAGTATTCGAAAACTACAGCAAAATATCTTGGGGTTGAACCAAATACGAGGCAATTGTTACGAATGTGCAAAGTAAAAAGGAATTAGGAGTGGTAATGGAGGATTTGAAACACGATCCTTATCTTCTTTTTGCCCTTCAAACGCATGCCAAAAAAAAAAAAAAAAAAAAAAAAAAAATAGTATGTGCTCAATATTTGAGTATGGACCATAGCACAGTAAATTATATTATAATTGTCTTTAGGAATGCAGATGAAAGTACTGATGGAATATTAATTTCTTTGAAAAACCAATTTACTTGATTGAGAGTTTTTTTTTTTCTTTTTTTTTTTTTGTGGTCAATAGGAATTTTGGAGTAAACCAATCTTTATATACAAACATTCGCACATTAAGTGATGGTATTGTTAAGGCTTACTGCAGTGCGCAAATTTTACACAATTTAGTAAAATTTCTTTCAGGAAACTGGGATGTGGGCATTGGAAATCTTGTCCTGAAAAGACGCAAAATTCACAGAGTTTCATTTATTTGTAGATACATCATTCAATGAAATTCTTCGAATTGTACTCACTAGGTGGTAATCCCTTTAGCCATGCTTTGAAAGACTTTTACTTTCTTGTAAAACTTTAGGTTCTTATTTCTTGAGCAGACCAAATTGCTCTAAACAATTACTTCAACTTCTTAGAATAGATAATGATTGTAAAGAAATTTCTGAAATTTATTTGCTATTCCCACAGGATGTTATGGGGATGTTGAAATCAGCCGTTTAAGAACAGCAGAAGAACGAAACTTTAGCAAGAAGTTTTTTTTTTCTTTATTTTGGCTGACTTGAAATCCCGTTATGATAAAAAATTCTTTGGATATCAAGTTCACCAACTTCCTTAAAATGTAGATGTTAGAGAAGTTCAAGAGACAACTGAAGACTAGATTATTTTTTTCATGGCATTTTTATGATGGAAATAGAATAGAATTAACTTTGATGAATATTCAACATCTGGAAAGTTATCAAATATTATTATCTAAAGAAATTCATTCCCATATTATCCGAATTTGGTAAAACTTGTGAAAGATTTTAATCTAAAAAGCAGGCTTAATTTGGACACGGATACCCTCATTTCACTAATTAAAGAAAGCTTCATAAATTCGTCATTGTTTTGAAAATAGTTTCATTTAATTTTAAATTCCTGGAACATCAGCATACAGTGAACCTATTTTCAGTATAATGTCATCTTGATGGCGAAATCATAGAAACATATTGTTCGTAAAACTAATGAAAAGTGAACTCTTCATATAGTGAAATTTGATAGACACTTGTCGGAATTTTCCGAAGAAACAAAACATGATCCACAATTGCTGAATTCCCCCGAAAATCAGGACAAATTTACCTTTAAAAACTAGAAGCCTCTGTAAAGATATGGCTTGGGTATATTCAGCCTTATGTCTACATTTAACCCTCGATTGAAAATATGGCTACATTTTTCAATATTGACTTTTATTGAAATTAATGAGAATTGTCAACCTCTTGAAAAGGGTTTCCCACCTAGGAGCTGGAAGTTACCTGTCTGATATGTCATCGCTTACTTAGTGACCCCAGGTGGGAGGCTACACCACCCTACTGGGTAGGCCCTGTATCTCTTGGTCTTGGTAAGGACTATAACGTATATAATTATTTTTTTTTTTAATATAACTCTTGATTTTTTACTCATAAGGAGTAATGAGCTCTGGTGTTTCACACACTATAATTGGTACATCTGCTTTGCAAATCCCATTGTAAGTAGTTTTGAAAATTGCTGAAGATATAGAGAGATAGATAGAGAGACAGTTCAACAAAATCGGTGAATCAAATATCTCAAACTCCGGTCATTCAATTTCACCAATTTATCTGAAATTGTTCCTTTAATATTTCATGAATCATTTTAAAAAAATAAGTCCGATTTGCAATAGTTTGTGTTCTGATTACAGATCATTTACCAAACCTCAAAATCTTTTAGTTTTTCGGTGCTTGAATATTATTATTCCCACTGGAGCATATATGAACATTAAAAGAGAGAGAGAGAGAGAGAGAGAGAGAGAGAGAGAGAGAGAGAGAGAGAGAGAGAGAGAGAGAGAGAGAGAGATATTCTTTACAAAATTATTGATATACGAATATAACTTGAGTTGTAAGAATTATCATCCATAAGGTATTCAAAAGTGTATTGCAGTCACAACCTATATTTTCAAGCATGTGGTGTAAAAGCAGAAAAAAAGAAAAATGTGAAACCTTGGTTTTACTAAAACCAAAACAGACTTGCTGCATATTTGAAAATATCTCTCCAAAACTGGGTTCTGACCTGACTAACAGGTATCGACCACTCCATCGATATTGGAGTTCCAAGAATTATTCAGATGTCCAAGCAAAGGGCAAAGGAACAATGGAGACTCCCATTATCAGATGAAAGAGTTGGGTGGAGAAGGAGGAGGAGGAGTAGGAGGAAGAGGAGGTGGAGGAGAGGTAGTGGAGGAGGAGGTGGAGGGGGGAGAGGGGGTGAGGAGGAGGAGGAGGAGGGAAGGATTTGAGCAATGAACTGGCAAAGGGGAAATCCTTCCTAGACATTACACATTCAAGACACAAACGTGAATTTGCACTGAAATCAACGGGGTTCAAGACACGTTTGCATAGAATGCAATCGGTCTGCCATTTTATTTTTTGGCTTTTTTGGAACCAAACGTTTTAGTATTGCAATTCGATCTAGGGATGTGTGAATTTCTTTTACAAATATCTAGTCCATATATATCCTTTGACTGTGTCGGCAGATTTGTTATAAGATTTTCGATCCAAATCTTACCAATAACATACTAACTGTGTTTTGCGTTATTAAGCTAAATTCCTGTGAATTGCCCATTTATCATATTCTACATCTACATTCCTTGTTACATTTTGAAGCCACAATTCTTTCTAAACTTTACATATATTTGATTAGAATTTGATGAAAAATAGAGACGAGGCAAAAAGAAACTTGGGGTGATTAGGTTTCAATGTTAAACGGAAGTCATAGAATAAAAAGCATACACACTGATAAAGCAAATGTATTTGTCACGTATGGTATGAATTAGCATCACTGAAATCAGTTGAATTAAATTCATAAAATTGCAATTCTTTCAAAGTTTTTAGGACAATAAAATCTGTCTACAATAACGTGTACTTTTATATGATGTTCAGTTCGAGAAGTTATATGTATTTTTTTTACCATACCGATTCTTTTTTCTTTTTGATGATGTAATCAATAATTTTCCAAGAGATGGAAACGGGTCAGCAGAGAGCAAGAGGCAAAAGGAAATCCATTTATGAAAGTTTCTTATGTGACACCAGGGAGACACTGGACGTATTTGGAAGAGACCTGGAGGGGATAGAGAGTAATAGCATTGATTGACATGAGCCGATTGTGAATCCCAAAGATCCCCTTAGGTATGTTTTCATATTTTCTAAAGCGGATATTTTGAAAAGGCATAAATACGAGATATAAAAAAGAATTTATATGAAAGCCAGACTAACTGTGGTTTGAGAATAGTATGCTGTATGATACACACGAGGTAGAACGATGGATTTTGTAATTTTTCGACGTGATTAAAAAATGCAAGAAGTTTCTAGATTTATATTTTATATTTGTCTTAATATTACGAAAGGTGGTTGATGGTGTTTGGTGAGAGGTTTCTTTCGCCATGTGTCGGAAGAGAAAGAAATGAGGTAAACCAAGCTTCTACAGTTACCCCCCCCCCCCCCCCTCTCTCTCTCTCTCTCTCTCTCTCTCTCTCCTCTCTCTCTCTCTCTCTCTCTCTCTCTCTCTCTCTCTCATTATAGAATAACGGTAAAGATTTTACAAAATAGAACAACTTGTAGAGAAGAAACAGGTAATACCGATAAAAAATGCAAAGGGTAAGAGACCTTTAAAGTGATGTTCTCAAGCAATTTATCCAAATAATCTATTGACTTGTCTTTAAATGAACAAAATCTATGTTGAAGTCCCAATGACTCTCATAAATTTTCTTAAACGTAATCAAATTGGCTTTAGGGTGAATTTAATAGCTAAAGCGGTGTTGTAGTTTTGTGGATAGAAAACTCAAGCAAAGTGATTTATTCATTAAGCATTTACAATAAAGATTATACCATATAAAGTAAATATTTTTTTATGTAAATTTCTGAAAAAAAGTCTTTTTAAGTTCTCGTGTATATGATACTCACAAATGTACATAAAAACGTATAACGCAAGTTCCCAGATGTAAGGATTTAAGGTGTCAACATAACTGGATTTTCTGCTTTTGTAGTTCCCACAAATAAGATACCAACAACAATAAACAAAGTTGAATAACTTTGTTTATTGTTGTAGAATAACTTTTATACAAGTGTAAATATAGTGGAATTAATTGAAAGAGAAAACAA
>NC_090729.1:5503676-5521374 GCF_036898095.1 Palaemon carinicauda
TTTTTTTTTTTTTTTTTTTAATTTCTGATAAATGATTTTCATCATTATTATTCGACGTTTATATGAAAAGTATCTATTTAGGTTGACAATTTTTGAAATTTCATGTAATATTTTTAATGAAAGTTATTGAATTAAGGATGTAATCTATTACTCTGAAAAAGTGATCATTGTGATTATTAAGTCGAGACTGAATGAGAGAGATCCCTTTTGTTTTCGAAAAGAACAATATGACTGACCTAAAAAAAATTATTTTGAGTATTGTCAAAATATTCATCTCTTCTTGCTATAGATATCCGTTTAAGGGAAACACAATTACTCAGAAGTAGAAGAAAACTAATATTGCCATAACACTTTCATCTTACCCAGTGACTATATCGTCTTGGATCGTCGAAGGTAAGAATTAAAGTTTTTCTTATGGAAGGTATTGATAAGAGGAGAACCATTTTCCATCAAGGATATTTGCTTCTACTGAGGTGTACAAGATGGAATATATCGCACAGACAAGTGAGGCACATTATGAGATTGGAAAAGGGACGTATCATATAGAATAGATAAAGGTAATTATTATTATTATTATTATTATTATTATTATTATTATTATTATTATTATTATTATTATTATTATTATTATTATTATTATTCAACTCTTTTATGAGAATGATCAGAATGATATTATTACTTTACGCGTGGAGAATGGTGATGTTAGATCTCTCGAAGAGGAGAAATGAAATGGAACCTGAGTTGGTAAAGGTTAAAGGGGATATTTTCTGTTGAGAATTTAGACTACTGAGACCTTAATCCCTCTGACCTTATCTTATCCGGTGACAAGAAAGAGGTGGTAGAATGGTGGGGAAAGTGTGCTACCTAACATGAATGGGAGACACAGTTATGTCACTTTTAAAAAGTGACATGTCATCAGCGATGTAATAAATGTACTTACTAAAATTAAGTACACAAAAAACTACAGAGACTAAATCTATGTGGCATTGGGTAGCCTATATGCATAATTACACACTCATACACACGCACACACACAGACACACACACATGTTTATATATATATATATATATATATATATATATATATATATATATATATATATATATTATATATATATATATATATTATATATATATATATATATATATGCATATAAATATATATATATATATATATATAAAGTATATTCATATTTATATATATATATATATATATATACACACATTTATATAATGCATATATATATATATATATATATTTATATAAATATATATACATAAGTATATATGTATTTGCATATTTGCATATATATATATATATATATATATGTGTGTGTGTGTGTGTGTGTGTGTATATATATATAAATATATATATATATATATATATACATATATATATATATATATATATACATATATATATATATATATATATGAAGTCCTGCTGAAAAGCTTTCTTCCTTCAGGTACCATGAACATGTATAGATGTTACCTTTAAAAGGGGCAGGACACAAGTATTTCGGAGAAAATAAACAAATTTGCAGCGCGCTCTCTCTCTCTCTCTCTCTCTCTCTCTCTCTCTCTCCTAGACAGATTGAGTTCGTTTTATGAAACTTATGGGTCGAACTCTTTTTGTAGGACAAAGCACCAGCACACACAAAACAGGAAACTCTACACACACAACACACACACTCAAGAGAGAGAGAGGAAATGACGACATCACACAAAGCCATATAAGCTAAGTACATTTTCTTATTCATTTCAGTATTGAGCAGTGAGGTGTAGTTACCACGAGTCGATAGTCCATCATTACTGGGGTGAGTTGTTTGCTAATCTTCTATTTCCTTTCATTAAAGGAAACTGTGTTCAGCTCCGAATTCTCATCTAGAATTTTTTTTCTCTCTTTGTGGTAATTCCGTTTTTTTCAGAAATTCACGGGAAATATCTTTGTGTTCCGTTTTCTTTCAGAAATTCTCGGGAAATATCTTTGTGTTCCGTTTTCTTTCAGAAATTCTCGGGAAATATCTTTGTAATAGTATCATTGTTTTGGTGAATTTTGTTATAATCTTTATCATATAGTGCTTATGCGTTTGCGCAGTGGACGTCTGTATTCATATAGATATTTTGATAGAATTGCAAGGGGTCGAAAAGATAGGAAAAGAAATACTGTAAACATGACGCCCCCTGTGAGCCCAGCCCCTGAACCGAGTAACGCAACAGCAGGACAGGTTAACCCCCTCCCGATTGTGACACTTGTAAATGCTCGATCAGCAATCCTTCCTTTTCAGGGTCGGGTTAATGGGTTCTTGCCTCAGAATGTGGAGTCATGGATTTCATCCGTCGATGCCCATTTAAATGCCAAACAAATCGTAGACCCTTTTGTACAATTACAAGAAGCTAAAATTTTTATAGATTTTGCTAAAGGAGCTGCGAGTGCGTATTTAAGAGGTGTTTCATTTCAAGAAGCAGTTACCTGGGATGATTTCAAAGTTAGGCTACGCGTGGTCTATGGGGGTGAAGAAGCCTTGGATGTAGTATTAACGTTAAGAAATACACTTAATCAAGCCACTATGACTCGGCTTAATGTTATTGAGAAAGCAGCTCTCATAGCTGATAGGCTTAATGAATATCAAGATATTTTAGGTAATTCCACTTGGGTTACTAGAGATAACATCTCCGTGAAAGATTTTTTTACGATTAATGTATTTAGTTTGCATGACACTTATGTTGCCTGAAACTTTAGTGCGGTGTTTTGATAAAAAGTTAACGCCTGCAAGTACGGAATTGGATGTATATAAACAGATAAAGAAACACACGTCTAAGTGTCCTGACCTTGATCCCGTGTTAACTCAAGTTTTTGCAAAAAATGAAGCAAAGCCACAACAAGTAAATGTAGTTAATAATAGTCAGGTTGCGGGAATGACGTGTTATAATTGCAAACGTCAAGGTCACTTGATCGCAGACTGTAGAACGAAATTCTGTTCGATACATAATAGTTCGACTCATTCATATTGTCAGTGCTACTCGCGTAAGACACAACAGAATCCTAGAAATACACAGTCAATTCCACAGTCAGTTCCATATGGAAATAAAAAGAAAAATCCTCATTATAATAAGAAGAAACAGCCAAACGTCAATGTAGTTCAGAATCCCAAACAAACAAACAGTTCTTCGAATAACGCTGAGCCTGGGTCGTCAAACCAGACCTCGTAAGGTCAGACTAATTTTCAGAATCTGCAGAGCAAAGCAAATACCACATAATTAACTCCAGTGGGGAAGAGAGTGATGTTGGGTCAAGGTCATTCATGTAAACATCAGT
The DNA here is from genome assembly GCF_036898095.1 of Palaemon carinicauda. NCBI lineage: Eukaryota > Metazoa > Arthropoda > Malacostraca > Decapoda > Palaemonidae > Palaemon > Palaemon carinicauda. The sequence goes on from NC_090729.1 coordinate 5,506,996, forward strand.
AGTATTGAATAATCAATTTAATGTTTATCAGATCATTGTGAGGCAATAGATTTTCCTATGAAACACACGGCCGAATTAAATAAATCAGTGCATGCTCCCGTAGATTTGCAACGAATTCATACAATAATAAGCCAAAATGAGTTACGACCAACATTATATGCTGTAAATTTAGAACACAAATCCTTTACGTTATTTTTGGACTCTGGTAGTCCACGTAATATCATGGATTTGAGGACACATCATTTGTTGTTTTCGAACTTTCCGATAGAAAAATCCAGAGTGAGACTCTCGGGTATAGGAAATAATGAATTAAATGTAATAGGCGTAACTCATGTTCAGTTCAAGGTCGGTAAGCGCACGTTTGCTGATACCTTTGTTGTTGTACAAAATATTGATATGTATCCAGATGTAATTATAGGATACCCATCTATGGGCAATCAAAAACTTATCTTAGCCCCTGCCAAGCACGGCGTGTATATCAAAGGAAAATTCTATAAGTCTTCTAATACCTTAAAATCAGTTTTGGATAAAAAGGAGACGACAAATGTAACCGTAACGTACGTTGAAGAATCAATAACTTGTCTCACTAATAAAGAAATAATATACGCGACCCAGCAGAATTCACGTTCACCCGTAATATCATCTTGCACGCAATCTATCGAGCCAAACGTACCTTCGAATTTAATAGTGCAAGTAAAGAAAACATTACCGGGATCTGAAATATTAATCCTTTCCGACACTTTGAAAACTAACGGATTATCTGTCACACAAGCTATTTATACAGTAGGCTCACATCAACAATGTAATATTGAAGTCTGTAATCATTTAAATACCACTTTAGTAATTCACAAAAATCAACATATCTTGGATGTAGAAGTTTATAAACATCGTATTCTTACCGTTGCTGAAATCAATCACACTCAATCAGTTGCGGATGAATCCCTTTTGCAATCTATTAAAAATAAAATCAATAAAGACATTCAAGACGAAGAAATTCAGCAGAAAATTTTTGGACTATTAACTGAATATCATGATGTTTTTTCCACTACGGATGGATCCTTAGGAAAAACAGATGTGATCGAGCATCAAATAAGGTTAAAGGACAAGCAGAAAATTATCTATGTACCCTCGTACAGACTCCCTATGAAATTCCAGAATGAAATAAATGATTAAGTATGTAAAATGCTAGATGAAGGAGTCATTAGGAAATTGAACAGCCCTTATAATTTTCCATTAATAGTTGTACCGAAAAAAGATCGAACATGGCGTATCTGCGTAGACTTCCGTCGTCTAAACGAGGAGACGATCCCTGATCGATTCCCAGTGCCATGTACTGACGATATTTTGTCTTTGTTAGGTCAGAATAAATGTTTTACCAGTTTGGACTTACTTAAAGGCTTTCACCAGATATCATTAGAAGAAGATAGTATCCCATACACAGCCTTCAGCACAGCCAGGGGACATTATGAATTTTTACGGATGCCTATTGGTTTACGTTGTGCTCCCATAACATTTACATGAATGATTAACATAGTGTTTGGAGACTTGCTAGGGGATATATTGCATGCCTATATGGACGACCTTGTAATCTTTTCCAACACCTTAGAAGAACATCTACGTAAATTAGAACTAGTACTACAGAGACTAAGACAACCTAACTTAAGGGTAAAGATTAGTAAGTGTGAATTTTTCAGAACAGAATTAATATATTTGGGTTTTATGGTGTCAAGCCAAGGTCTTAAAGTTGTCCATGACAAGGTGTCGGCTATCCGTAACTTTCCCATACCTACTAATGTCAAGGGAATACAGCAATTTCTGGGTTGTAGTGGATATTACAGGCGTTTTATACGCAATTATTCAATAATAGGCGCTCCCTTAACTGATCTTACGAAGAAGGGCGTAGATTTCATATGGTCTGAGTAGCATCAACAGGCGTTTAATACCTTGAAAGATGAACTGTGTAGTTCTCCTATCTTAAAATTTCCTGACTTCGGTAAGAAATTCTTCATTGCAACAGACGCCTCAGACTTAGGAGTAGGTGGGGTATTGCTTCAGCAATATGATAAACAATTTTTCCCGAAGGCTTTATATTCTCGAAAACTGAGAACTTCCGAAAGTAAGTATGCAGTAATAGACAAGGAAGGGCTAGCTATTGTTAATTCACTAGTGCATTTTAACCCTGGATAGGTACGCTCCTCGGACACCCCTTTAAGGGTATACTCGGACGCGAACGACCCCGACGCCAAAAAAAATTCTTGAAAAATCAGTTTTTGCAGTAACCTCCTTTTTTCTTTTGCCAAAAAAAACTTCAATGAATGCTTAAAACAACTGTAAAGATAAATACTACTCATCTGCAGAAAAACTATTTATTATAAATATTTTAAAAAATTAAGTAGAAAAAAAAGACCTGACATAAAAATTCATAAAAAAAAAGTTTATACATATATACACAAATCCTTTTAGGAATTGATTCTTGAATGTTTAGGACACATCTTGATGTATTTTGGATGAAGTCAGACCCATGGAGGTGAAGATCTGAAATGAGAAAAAAAGGGTAACTTTTTTTGGCCAAAAAAATTTGTCCAAATTTCATGAATTTTTTTGGGTACCCAAATGAAATAGGAAGTGGCTAATTTTTTTAGGGAATAAACATGTGTTATCCTAAAATAGAAATATGTAAAAAAATCTTCATTATTTTGTAAATTACATTTATATCAGGGGCCATATCTAAAGGTAATTTTTTGAGTACTTAGAAATTTCGTAAAAAAATACATATATTTAATATATAATATGATATTTATGCAGGTAAAAATATACCAAAATATCACAAATTCTATAGGGAACAAGAATATATATAGATAGGGCAGCTTACGCTTCGGATATGTCCACAAAATGGCCGCCAACCACACTGACTCAGACTCCCTAATCTGCCACTTGAAATGTAGGAAGGGTATGTCAATTTCAAGGTGTTATTTACTAATCTAATTATTATTGGATATGCATAAAAATTGTATGGTGGGTTGCTGGATAATTGTCGATTATTTTACGACTATAAAATTAAAATTCTGACCCCAAAAAATTTTTTTGAAGGGAAATAAAATCGAAAAAAAAAAAAATGTAAAACAATATAATATTTTAGCTAAAAAAATTTGATGATATTCAATCAAAAAAAAAGTAAACAAAATTTTCCGACAAATAAACATCTAGAGGAATCATTACTCTGTGATAGTTCCTTAGTACGTAGTAATTTTGAAAGAATTGGGAAAAAACGAAAAAATGGCAATCACCGGAAAATCGAACACATACCTATATATACGCCATATCTGGCTAAAAAAAAGATAGGCATGGGTAGCCAGATCATCTAGAAACACTTTCCAACACTATAAAAGTATAAGTTTTGCGACACTACTTGCCAATTCCTTACGGTAACATGACTAAGCAAAAAAATGCAAAACAAATAAAAAGGGGCACTCGCGGAAAAATGGCTAACATTCTAATATACTGTATTTCAGAAAAAAAAAATTCAGCCACGTGCTAGGCAAACCATCAAGGCACATTTTCCGACAAATAATCATCCAAATGAATAATTACTCTGTGATAGTTCCTTAGTACGTAGTAATTTTGAAAGAAATGGGAAAAAACGAAAAAATGGCAATCACAGGAAAATCGAACACATACCTATATATACGCCATATCTGGCTAAAAAAAGAAGATAGGCATGGGTAGCCAGATCATCTAGAAACACTTTCCAACACTATAAAATTATAAGTTTTGCGACACTACTTGCCAATTCCTTACGGTAACATGACTAAGCAAAAAAATGCAAAACAAATAAAAAGGGGCAATCGTGGAAAAACGGCCATTCTAATATACGGCATTTCAGAAAAAAAAAATTTCAGCCACGTGCTAGGCAAACCATCAAGGCACATTTTCCGACAAATAAACATATAAATGAAATATTACTCTGTGATAGTTCCTTAGTACGTAGTAATTTTGAAAGAAATGGGAAAAAACGAAAAAATGGCAATCACAGGAAAATCGAACACATACTTATATATACGCCATATCTGGCTAAAAAAAAAATAGGCATGGGTAGCCAGATCATCTAGAAACACTTTCCAACACTATAAAAATATAAGTTTTGCGACACTACTTGCCAATTCCTTACGGTAACATGACTAAGCAAAAAAATGCAAAACAAATAAAAAGGGGCACTCGCGGAAAAATGCCCAACATTCTAATATACGGCATCTCAGATAAAAAAAAAAGACATGCACGTGTTAGCCCAACCATCAAGGCACACTTTCTAACACAAACATGAAAAAAAAAATCAATAATATACGGCAATTCCTTACTACGTAGTAAATTTTTACAAATATTGAAAAAAAAAACAGAAATTGGCAACCGCAGTCAAATACCCAATATACCAATAACTACGTCGTATCTGACAAAAACAAAATCACGCATGGGTAGCCAGATTATCTAGACACACTTTCCAACACTAAAAAAGCAAAAGTTTTACGATACTATTTCGCAATATCTTACGGAAAAATGACTTGGCAAAAAAATGAAAAAAAATGAAAAAGGGACACTCACGGTAAAATGCCTGACATTCTAATATACGGCATCTCAGATAAAAAAAAAGACATGCACGTGTTAGCACAACCATCAAGGCACACTTTCTAACACATAAACATGAAAAAAAAATGAATAATATACGGCAATTCCTTACTACGTAGTAATTTTTACAAATATTGAAAAAAAACAGAAATTGGTAACCGCAGTTAAATACCCAATATACCAATAACTACGTCGTATCTGACAAAAACAAAGTCATGCATGGGTAGACAGATCATCTAGACACACTTTCCAACACTAAACAAGCAAAAGTTTTACGACCCTATTTGGCAATATCTTACGGAAAAATGACTTGGCAAAAAAATGAAAAAAAATGAAAAAGGGGCACTCGCGGTAAAATGGTCCTCGTGGTGATGAACGACATTTTAACTAAAAAAAAAATCATGCACATGGTAGCCAAACAATCCACCAAGACTTTCCACAACTGATAACCTATACAAGTTGCACCATTCTACGACAATTTCATAATACGTAATAACTTTGATAATTATGCAAACTACCTTAGAAGGGTAAACTCGGTCGCGAACGACCCCGACGCGTCTCAGAAATCGGGGAAGGAGTACAGCTACAGCAATGCACATCTGGACACTACTAGAGCGTGTAGGGGAGACACCTCCTGCAGGTCGATCACCCACAAATTCAGTCACGGGGGTGAGTCACGTGAGAAAAACCTGTTTTTTTTTGACGCTCGGGGTCGCAAACGACCCATCGTACCTATCCAGGGTTAAGTTCATAATATACGATTATCCCGTTAAGGTTCTTACTGATCATAAACCACTAACCAACTTCTTTAAAGGCTTCAACCACAGCCCCAAACGAACTCGGTGGCATTTGATCATTCAAGACTTTGGCACGAGAATCGGGTATTTACCAGGGAAAGCAAATATCATTGCTGATGCATTATCACGCAACCCCGTGTCATCTTGTACGGAGCCTTTAGCTGAATTAATAGATATATCAACATCCATTTGGGCTGGAGTGCTGAATTATTACAGACTGAGCAAAGAAAAGATCAGAAATTAGAAAAAATTATAAATGCTGTGAAAGGTAATCATAAGGAAAAGGAATATATAGAGTATAAGCAGCAGAATTATATAATCAAATACAATATTCTATGTAGGACCGTGACAAGGAAAAGCCGCAATACACCACATGTAACTAACGTCCAGGTAGTGGTACCAATCTCACTTATTTCCACTGTCCTGAATTGGTTGCGTGCAAATCCATTGCATGGACACCCGGGGTTCTCATTAATGTCACAGAAAGCCAAATCATTGTTTTTTTGCCATACGATGCTTACAGATATAAAAAAAACACATAGCTAATTGTCGCACATGTCAGGAAAACAAAGGGCATACGAAAACACCTGTCAGCCTAGGGGCTTATCCCCTGCCCAATCAACCCTTTGAAAGAATACATTTAGATTTATTTACAGGATTTTACGAGTCAGACAGAGGAAATAAGCACCTCTTTGTAATTGTAGATGCTTTAACTCGATATACAGAACTAATAGCGCTTAAAACTAAAGCTGCGATTGAATGCGCTAGGAGGTTTTACGAGTGTGTTACATTTGTAAACATGGAATTCCACACATGATAATCTCAGACTCGGGTGGAGAATTTAATAATCACTTTCTTACCTCATTGTGTGAATTCCTCAGCATAAAGAAAAAAAAGTACCATGATATATCACTCAGAGTCGAATGGGCTAGTGGAAAGAGCAAATAGGAAGGCTTTAAATATATTAAGAGTAACACTAGGGGATCAGACCCCAACTGGGATATTGAAATACCTGCGGTACTGAGTACTCTGAATCATTCATATCATATATCAATTAAAATGTCACCGCATGAAGCATTGTATGGTACCCCAGTTAGAACGCCTTTCCATTTATTAACGCCTACAACTAATCTATCAAATCCTTTAAAAAAATGTATTAATGCAAGCAAAAGTCGTTTTGATATCCTTCGAAAGAATTTAGAAGAATCACAAATCATAATGAAAAGGAATCATGATAAAATAGCGAAGCCAACTAAAACATATACCGTGGGTGATAATGTATACATACAGGTAAATGTATGTAAAGGACTCAATTATAAACTAACACCTAAGTTTGAAGGCCCTTTTAACATTTTGGAAACATTAACGGCCAATAGGTTTAGAGTTCAAAATGTATCCCAACCAACTGATGAGAGAATCATACCATTGGCTCACATAAGAAATTAAAATAAGAGGGAAAGAAGTGAGGGAAAGATTTTTATTTGTATGTTAAAAGTTTTCTTCTTAATACAGGAGTAATTACATATATTTTTCTTGTTACAGGTTTCCTAGATGAATTTTTTGTTGTTGGGAGTGATATTGTTCGCTCAGACATTTTTCTCGTTTGGGATGAGCTTTAAAACTAAAAGTATAGATTTTAAATATGGCACTATAGTTGAAAGACAAGAAGACGTTTTTATTACATCAAGTAACGTAGTTGTTGAAGTGCGAATGCAAGCAATTTTTCTCCCGGAGAATGACGTCACTAGCTTAAAAAGCGCCATTTCAGGGTTTGCTGTCTCATTAAATGAATTGCATAGAAGACATTTTCCTTTTAATACAGAGAGTTCACTTGCATCGACACTAAAAGTTGCAGAGATGCTATCTGGAGACTTGCAAAATAAGACTTATGAGACAGAATCTTTGGCTTGTGACCTTTTGATGTGGACTGTAGGACACGAAAATATTGAGAAACGTAACCCGTTTATTTTTGCTGTACTAAACATCTTTGGTTCTATTAGAGCGAGAGCTAGCAGCCATTTATTTACCGGAGATGACCAAAATTCTAGTGGGTATTTTTGGAAAGGGTCTACCATGGGACATCCAAAAATGGGTTCTTTAAGTTGGGCAAGGGTGGGTGTGGATTTTATTAACCCCTTTTGTCCGAAAACGGACTTTACATTTTTCGGTAAAATATGGGGGTAGGGGAAAGTAAATTGGCTGCAGCTCCTCTCTCACTAGGCTTAGAATAAAGAACTATATACCAATATGATGCTAGCGATGAGTAGATTTATTTGATACCAAACTAAATTAGTTAATCTATTATTAGAGATCACTAGGGGTCAAAAGGTCAAGATCAGCCATTTGAAATGCCAGATTTGGGTTTTAGTTGTATTTTGGCTAAATAAGACATCAAAATTTGCTAAAGGTTTACTAAATATGCATAAAACATAAAAAAAGAGATACAAATAAAGTTTTTTGAAGAACGTAGGATCTATTCCAGCTATATTACTAATATGGACTTCTCTAAAAATTTATTTTCTTTTCTTCATCCGAGGAATGGCTGCTCTCAGTATCACTTTCATTATCATCATCATCATCATCTTCCTGTACATCAGATTCTTCAACAGTTGAGCCAGTGAACCAGACAATCATCAATCTACCATTTTGGACTTTCTAGCCATGTCCTTCAGGACCAAATGAGACTGGATCGGCTTCCTTGCAATCCTTAATACGTGTGCAGCAAAGTTAGTTCTTAGCAACTTCTGTTGCAACACTCTTTGGCAAGGAGGAAGACAACAGGGGTCTGTAGTTTTGATTTTATCCAACGGATCAGTTTCCTTGTTTAGGGCGTACAACTTGCGGAAAAGTTGAAGCCTGGCTACACCAACACTTGTCAGGTTCCAAACTCCATAGACAATGCACAAATACTCTTCATCTACACCAGCAACATCTGGATCAATGACATCTGAGTCTCCAAGGTGACCAATTGCTGATGTGAACCTAGGGTTGTTTCTCATTATTTCAAATGGCTTCCACTTTTCTTTTCTCATAAAAGAGGCTGTGTAATCACAGCCTATCAGAGCATGGAAGCTTGGTCGAGCATCGCATATAGGTCCAGTCAGTTTGGTTGCAAGTTGTGACATATATATGAAACGCCTGGAATTTCTAGAACTCAAGCCAGCATCCATCCAAATCTGTGCATTAAGAAACCTAGCATGGTAGAGAATGAGGATGAAGACGTCAGTGTCGTTACTGCGAATGACAATCACTGGAGCCACATCTTGGTTAACAGCAACAAAGTTTGCATAGTACAGTAACCGTGTATTGGCTTCTTCATGCCTGCACTGAAGCTCATGAACCAGGATCCTGTTGACAGTTCCACTTACTGAAGTGTAAAGGTAGCATTCATGTCCCACTGCAAAGTAGACCTGATGTCCCTTAATAGTCGATGCATATCTATCTGATGACCATTCATCCTTCAAGAAGGCCAAAAACTGTTTTGCATTGTGATGTGCTCCAAGACGTGTTGAAATCTGGTGGTCTGGTGATTTATGTAGGTAGTGGGTGTCCTACTACATAAGTCATGTTCAATTTCCTTGATACTTGACCCATTAGTATATGTGTCACAGACTATGTGTACAATTTCACCAGTGCTACAAGCTTATTTCAAAAGGGACATTGCCATCCCCCATAGGTGGATGCCATGTCAAGCGTACGGAAGAAGAACATAGCATCAATAATATAGACATCAGTCCTGTCTGGTATGGTATTCAAGGTTCCCATTGCTTCTAATTTTTCCATTAATGTGCTCTTTGATGTCTTGCTCATATCACCAGTTATATGACACAATAATAAAGGAACTGTGGTGAGAGGGTAGGACAGGACAATACTGAGATCAAGTTCTTGTGTTACTGACAAATACAGCAGCCCTCAAAATATGTCTCTGGTGCATTTTGCTTCCTTGATCTGTTTGTCCTTTGTGGTGAATTTAACTTTTACTGCATCCTGTGTGATATTCATCACATTTCTTCACTTAACAGCCCGTTCAAAATGCCCACCATCTACATTACATTCATCAACAAAAACTTGATACCAGGTAGATCCAGTGTCTTTTGACTGCAGAAGTCTGTCTTCCACACCATCCGAGGCAGCTTTGCCAGTGTTTAGGCTATACAGAGTATCATCATTAACAGTGAATGAATTAAGTGTTCTCCACCTCTGTGATCGTGCTCTTAAGGTCTGCATTGTCTTTGGCTATCCTTGATGGCTTTAGTTCCTGTATTGCATCATCCACCAGTGTGGCTCCAGCCATTTCTAGGAGACAACTCACAATTGCTCCCCTAAAAGATCTTGTCACTGTCCACCTCTAACGGACTGCAACATTCTGTGTAAATGCAGCAATACCCTTTTGACTGGATGCAGCATCCCTATTCACAGCTTGCTGTAAGATAATAGCAACTGCACTTCTGGAGAAGGTATTCCTAGCTCTCCGCACAGAGAGTGCACCTGCTTCAAAACTTGGCTTGATTCCGGGATGTGTCATTTCCATATTGAGCAGATTGAGGTGATACAATGACATTCAACGGGCATAGTTTGGCTTGTGAGTTGCAAAGAATATAGGAATCATTAAGCCTAAAGCATAGATGTAGAAGTGTAGGTCATTTGTCCTGCTGGCCCTGTCAAAAAGCATGAATATATGAACAAGATCAATGTAGAGAAACCAGAACCTAGCAGTAGAGCCATGATGACCCTGACGAGTCTGATCACAGAATTCACCATATCTCTCCACCAAATTACAAATTGCAGTGGACTCCAATAATGTCAAAAGTGATTGGGGTGATGGGTCTGCAGAAAATGAATTCAACAACGTCATGCATTCATCTGGTATTCCACCTTCTAAAATAAATTGCTTAAAATGCAGAATCTGCAAGGCAAGTGCAAACAGGGGATGGATACACTTGTATTTGTTAAAATGTTTTCCACCAATGAACCCTCGTACTGGATCATGAACCAACACATCAGCCGAGCAAAGAACCTCGGTACAACCAGACGATTCAACAATATAACCTAATGCGCTGAAATAGGCCATGGAAATATGAAATGCACCAAAACAAACAAAGATATTGTCAAAAAGAGGGGATTCTTGTGCTTGGATCTGGAGTGCAGGTTTTGCGATAGCAAGGTCTTGTCACTATAGCATATGCCTCATGGCACTCACACACAACCTTTTGAGACTTGACCAAAGTTTCTTTAACTACATCCAATCTTGTTGGTAGCAGTTCAATATTTTCCATATACCGAATCTGGTGCTAAGGGAGTCTGTCCTCTGTGACCAAGGAATTCCAGCCACGCCACATAAGGGTGCTGGACATCAGGCAGCAGCATATTTACCAGATGATATCCATCTTCTTTGTTATCTCCAGGCTGGATGGTGGTTCTTGTGATTTCAAATTTGAACTTCAACAGTGATGGCTTTCTTTTATATGGCATAATTTGTCGCTGAGGCGCATCAAATATTCGTCGTCTTTTCACAGGTACTTGGTCAGTAGTTGCATCAGTATTTGTGGTCCCTTCGGTCTGAGCACCTTGTACCCCCCCTTCAGCAGGCCTATTCTGGTAGCATATCCCAATGGTGTCATGAAGAGTGTCTTTGCCAGATAGGGTTTCTGTCAGCTCGTCATAATTATCCCAAGCAAGACCTGTGGAGAGACCAGCTTGAGGTAAGAGCAAATCAGGTAAAAGCTGCCCTTCTGCTGTGATTTTTGACGTTATATCCATCTCAATTGATTCAGCTGTGGGATAACTTACCGCATGACCCAAGTGATTAAGAATTTCCACAACTCTGCGACTACCTGTGAGGCTTTTCATTCCAACTCCCAGATAAAGATGCTTGGATGTTTTTACTCTTCCCTGGCTGGTACAGAAAATAACATCCTGGGATAGTGAGACTACCCTTCATTTTACTGATTCACTAGGCTTATCTTTATTCTGCAAGCCACAGAGAAGTGTGGTAAAAAACAAATGAAGGTCTGGAATTTCTACTTGCCCTTTCTTAAAATCATCAAGTGACAAGGACAGGGGCAATTCAGGTGCACACTTACAAAATTTCAAGGATGTTAGAACGTAATGTAGAGGCTGTGTTTATAATGTTCACAAAACAGGTGCACACACACAGTCAATAAAAAAGATCTCGGTAATATAGGTGAACCATCTATCAACTAAATTTGAAACGTTTTGACGAGTGAATTTCACAGGAACAGTTTAATAATGACTGTTGTCATATCAGTCATATTGCTGGAATAGATCCCATCATCTTCAAAAATCTTTATTTATGTCTCTTCTTTAAATTCTATTCATATCTAGTAAACCTTGGGCAAATTTTGATATCTTATTTAGCCAAAATACAGCTAGAACCCAAAACATGCATTTCAAAGGGCTGACCTTGACCTTTTGACCTTTGGTGACCCCCAATAATCATTTAAATAATGTTGCTTGATATGAAATAAATCTACAGATCAATAGCAGCATTTTGGTATATAGTTCTATACTCTAGGCCCAGTGTGAGAGGAGTTGCAGCCAATTTGCTTTCCCCTACCCCCATATTTTGCCAAAATATGAAAAGTCCATTTTCGAACAAAAGGGGTTAATAAAATCCACACCCACCCTTGCCCAACTTAAAGATACCCATTTTTGGATGTCCCATGGCAGACCCTTTCCAAAAATACCCACTAGAATTTTGGTCATCTCCGGTAAATAAATGGCTGCTAGCTCTTGGACTATATTGCAAGTTTAGGTTTAGCAATTTCCAATCGTCTTAAGATTAGTAATCAAAATAAGAAAATTGAGTTCTTGACTCATGAAGATGAATTGATTATGTCAGAACTAAGGAATCAGTTAGCTTCAATCAATCAAATTATGAGTTTAGTAAATGAACATTCAAGTAATATCAATCAGATTATGGAAGTACAGGATTTGTTGGCAACGTTAACGTATTATGATTCAAAAATAGATCACATACATAACAGAATTGCACATTTCATTCAGAAATCGAAAGATTATGTGGAAGCTATCACGTTAGCGACTAAAGGTGTACCGTCACCCCATTTGTTGCCAATAAAATACTTAAAGTTAATTGTGGAGAACGGACGGGAGAAACTAGGCTATATTCCTTTGTTAGACGCACGTAGGTTAGAATTTTATTACAGCCTAATTACAGTAAGCGTTGAAAATAACAGGATTATGATTACAATTCCCTTTGATTCTTCTGATGCCTGGCAATCTTACAGGATATCACCATTTCCGACTTTCATGACGAATTACTCAAATCCAGTAATATCCAGTTTGACAGGACACGTATTGATTTCCCCAGACAAGGAAACATATACGGTCATTAAAGACTTAAATCAATTAACTCACTGTTCAGAGGCAATGGATAGAAAAATATGTACAGCTGACTCATTTGAATTCCATAAAAACTCAATGGATTCATGCGAGTTATGTATAGTGCTAGACGGTGCTCTCTCCCATACAAATGAAAATTTTCTGGATAAGCTTTATCCCTTTGACAATAATGAGTTATATTGCAGACTGAACAATGGCTCGTGGATACGATACGACAAGGCCGGTTTCAATGTATCATACCCGGACGGATCCACGTCCTATTCCCAAATCTTCGTTGCAGCAGATGTTTGTATCGGGACATCTCCTAATTCCATGGTGAAAGGTATCAAGACTATCATCAGAGAACGAGCCTACTTCGCGAACTTCACGTGGTCAACAACGGTTCCATCTTTACCTCTCCCATACAACAAACAGGTAGCCAAGCGGTTGATGAAATTGACCAAGATGGACCACCCGTCACCGACTTATGCAGGTCTCAACTCTTATATAATGCTGGAAGCTTTATGTGTTACGGTGATGATATTTATCGCCGTTAACATCTTTGTTTGGTGTAGGTTAAGGTACAATAGTTTGCAGCTCAAACAGAACGTTTTGCCATGTCCAGACAAAACTCCTTATTTAAGTCAATTTAAAGCCATTTAAAAGTGGCCCCTTCATTCGCTCAAAGGAGTAAAATTGTCTTGGAAAAAGTATTGTGTAAGAAAAGCAGATAGTACGCTAGTAATATGTAATTGAAGAGACTATAGAACATTTGCATTTTTAAAGAAAACATTTAAAAAGCATCTAATAAAGTATATAAGCCGGAATGTTAAAAAAAAAAAAAACAGAATCCATGGGCATCTAATGAAATATATAAGCCCTATATATATATATATATATATATAATATATATATATATATATATATATATGTACGAAACCATGGTACGTGTACGTACCAGGAATTCGTGTTTTTGCACTAAAATTGTATCTTTACCAAGGTAACAAATATTTTTATTAATTACCATATTATAATAATCTATATATTTGGGCTCAAGCCATGTCGTCCTGATGGAAGTTCCTATAGGGTAGCTTCCTAGGGTATATTACAACTACGGCGATATTCCCAGAGAGTTTACCTTAAGGTACCCAGAATTCTAACTCCTGGAGCGAATATCCCTAATGAAAGAGATATCGCGAAATTTCAGAGGACGTATTCTTGACACGCCACATGGCAATCTGCACCCCGAACAGAGATAACACTTCGAAGGGGTCAATTGGCAAGAAAACGAAAACGAGAAAGAAAAAGGAGAGCCGTTCCCGAGGCTCTCTCTTCTCCCGTTTCTTAAGCGTGCATTGCGCCGATTCTGGCGCCATCTGTATTCCTTTTTGCGTAGCTTAACAACTTGGTGTTTTTTCCTGTGTTTCTCGCAAACTCTTGGATTTAATCATCTTTTTATGGCTTCTCCAACTTCGTCTGCCTCTGATAACTTGAGTACCATTTCTTTTATGTATAAATGTAGGCTCTTGGTAATTTTTAAAGTGATTAATAGTAATAATCTTTGTTACAAGAGCCGTTGCCCACCGGAGGTGTCCTGGAC
>NC_090729.1:5534374-5556874 GCF_036898095.1 Palaemon carinicauda
ATATTCAAAGGAGGAAGAAGGAAACAAGAAGGACTTAGGCAGTGAAGATAGTAGTAAGAATGAATACGAGGAAGTTTGTAAGACAATGTTTATGAGAGAGGTACGGAGGTATGAAAGGTTTAATGAACATAGCAGTAGGGATGTGTATGACTTTTTTAGGGAGTATGAAAGGTTCTGTCAGGCTAAGTATGGTGATAGTAAGAGAATTAGGGCTAGGCAGTTAGGAGAATATTTGACAGGGTATTTGTTGACGATTGTTATGATCCTCGTGGGGATTGAACCAGGTTCTTTTGAATTGATTAATTAAATTTGGATAAATCAACAACAACCAATGGAAAAAGGAATATAGAAAGAAAACTCATAAAGATAAACATAATTTCATTTACAACTACTCAAAGATCAATGTTACTTGATTGAATACTTGGGACGCACAAAATTTAACAAAGATAATCATCTGATTAAACTACACTTCAGCAAATAGGGGAACAGTCAAGAAAGCAGACAAATAATACTTAAAAGAAATAATGGTACTCTTTACAGCAGCTCTTGATGGTTCAGGAACGTAGATATTTCAGGTCTGGGCGCTTCGTGGCTGGTATTAACGAGAGGGGTCAACTCGTTCTGACATCTCGGACAAGTTGTCGTAAGGCTGGTCACTTCTGCATTCTGGACCTTATGTCTCTCTTTTTCTCTGTGCTTGTTCTCCCCCCCCCCTCTCTCTCTCTCTCTCTCTCTCTCTCTCTCTCTCTCTCTCTCTCTCTCTCTCTCTCTCTCTATTCTCTCTCTCTCTTTTTCGTACTCCCTCCCTCTTGTTCTCTTTGAAGTTTATATACACCCGTATGGGAGGGGCTAACTATGGACAATTCCATATAAGGAAATTTTCTCCTTTCTTCATCCTCATTGGTTTTCCTTAAAACCACGCCTCTTTGATCACATCTTCCCGAACGCTCTGCTGGTGTAATCATGATCCATATGGCGCTATCATTGAAGTGAGACATGTGTTTACCTTCCGTTAATGTATATTCTTCGGTGACAACAGGCTTTCCTTGTCCTCTGGGCTCTTTCATAACAATGGCTCCACGAATTGCTACAACAGACAATCGTTATGCTCAAGGTCTGCTGATCTAGGCACATCTAATAAATATCTTGACCTCAATTAACGGCGGTGACAGTTTCCAGTAAACACTAGCGGGACCTCCTCTCTATGCTTCTTAAGAGTAGAAAATTTACATGTTTTAACATACTTTTCTATATTATTCTATTCACCCGTGACAACGATGTATGGTGTGATAATGAGTTTAGGGGATGTTGATTATGGAAGTGTGGAAAAGAGAATAATTTAACGGGTAAAACGTATGAAAGGGAGTGTTAGGTATAAGCGTAAGAATGATTTTGATGAAGCACGGATGAATGTAGGAGAAGCAATATTAATGTAGTATGTAGGTTGGAAACGTTAGCTAGGAAGATATGTGGGGATGAAGGCATCGATGAGAATAAGGAATTAATGAAGAAGTTTCAGGCTACTGTACTTGAGAATGTTGCTGAGTTTATTCATTTGAAACGGAGGGAGAAAATGAGGTGGACGAAAGAAATATTGACATGGGATGATATTTTAGAGATAGTTGAGGATTACGACCTGGATAGGTGTATGAAAGAAAGTAAATCTCTGAGTATAAGAACTGGATTAGAGGAAAGTGTGTCAGAATTCGGTAGTTTTAGAGATGCTATTTTGAGAGGGCCGGTGAAGATAGCTGATAGTGTAATAGATAGGAGTGTTAGGGTAATGTGGAAATACATGTACGGACAAATGAAGGGTTTAGGCAAGGGAATCAGGTTAAGAGGGATAGGAGTGCTAGTGCGCAGCGAGGTAGGTCAGGTAGTTAGTTGGGCCCATGAAGAGAAGTGTTATAGATTTAGGAAAGTGGGGCATAAAAAGAATGAGTGTAGATGGGCGTTAGGAGCATGTTTCGGGTGTGGAGAGACAGGGCATGGTATTAGTGAGTGTAAGAAAGAGAAAGTGGTTAAGTGTTATCGGTGTGGTATGACTGGGCATAGAGCGAGTGGATGTAGGAGTAATCGTACAAATGTAATTTGCGGCAATTTTGGTAAGAATGGTCATTATGCGAGGATGTGCGAGGAGCAGCATGCTAAATGTACAAAATGTGGTGTAGAGGGGCATATAGCTAGTGTTTGTAGGGAGAAGGGATTAGGCTAGCCAGGATGTTCGGGAAACTAGGTAGTCAGAAGGTTCAACTGGGTGAGTCCTCCTGTGTGTATGGAAGGATTGGAGCAATGTTCATGAAAATTGGATGAATAATTGGTTGGAAATGAGTAAGTATGAACCCAGTATGCATGAGAAGTTAGGGCTGGAAAATATGTAATTAGTGTTAGTTAGATATAGTAAAAAGAAGCGTTTGAAATTATTTAGTCAGGATAAAGTACTACAAGAAGAATTTATATGTATAGGTAGGAATTAGACTAGGCACGATAATGGTGTAAATGTACAGGTGAGTATGGAATATAAATGTGTTAATACAGATGAATGATGTCTGAGTATGATTGATATCTATAGTTTATGTGGTTCTTCGTTAGATGATGTAAAAGAAAGTATGGCAAATGCAAGAATGAGAGATAGGAGAATGATAAGTAGTATGAATGATCATTTTATTAAAGTAGAAAATGGTTTCAATGTAATGGATGAATTGTTGACAGAAATAAGTGGAATTTTAGGGCCAGATGATAGTGAGGTAGATAGGATAGAACATGATATATTAGATGATAGGAGTATAGATGGGAATCGGAATAGGACAATGAATGATAGCGATATGGAAGAAGTGAATAAGAGAGTATATGGAGTCCTAGTTACTCGAAGCAGAGGTCCTGTTCCCGACTGCGACTGGGTTATAAAAAAAAAGATCAGGTAAGTGTTGTGGAATATGGATTTGGCAAAGTAAGGGGGGAGGAATGTGTAGGATTAATTTTTGTTTTGTTTTTATTCTGTTGTTTGCCAAATCAAGAGAGAGAGAGAGAGAGAGAGAGAGAGAGAGAGAGAGAGAGAGAGAGAGAGAGAGAGAGAGCGCGTGTGTGTGTGTGTTAGCGAGTGAGAGGTAGTCAGTGTAATGATTAGTTGTTGTGAGAAAGACTGTTGGTATAACTGAGGTTGTTTGCTTTTTTTTAGCTAGGTTAGGACAGTTGCGAATGTCTTGGGCGAATGCTCTTTTATATTTGACTACAGCAGTTATGATATGAGTGTTGGATACATTTCATATTATTTTGACCAGCGTGGAAGTGTTTGTTTATTTCAACAGTAAGTACAATTTATTTATCTTTGATAAGAGTGATTCTGAATAATAGAAAGTTTCTTATTTATCTTTGATTTTGGTGCGATAGTATAGTTAGCTAGGAGTGTTCATGAGTGTTTTCTTTTTTTTTATTTTGCAGGCGGTAATTCCTCCTTCGTACTCCTCCTTCGTACTCCTTTGGAGAGATTTTAACTTGTATGTGGAATTGATTGCTGATGACCTGGCATACATTAAGGAACTTGATACGACTGCTCAGATATATATGAATGTTGATGACCCGGACTGAATGAACTTTCAATTGATGATGATGATGATAACCACGACCCCAACCAGGGAGGCAGTTTAGTCTGTTAATCACAGAGCTGTGGTAGTGTGTCAAAAAAGACAGTTCGGCTTTGTGTGGACGAGTGTTGGTGTCGCAATATTTATAAACACATACAACTTTTGGTGTTGTTGAGCGCTTAATTTTGAGTTTTGTTAGGGTTTTTTTTGGTTTATTTGAATGGTGTTACGGTTATTGTATATTTAGTGTTAAGTTTTTGATTAGTTTTAAGTGTGATTATTATTTTGTTTGTGGATGGTTTCGTCACTTAGAGTGATTCAAGGGTGTGGGTTTTTTTCTTGGAACAAGCCGCCACATAGTGAGATTATGAATATGAAATATGAAAGGAATAATTTGATTGATATACATAAAGCTGAGGAAAACCTTGATGTGTCCATGAATGAATTCAGTGTGTTTGAAGTGTAAGCTATCATAAAAAAAAATAAGAGATGATATTGAATGAAAATGAAGGGACTCCCAAAATATTTACAATGTCATTTTGTGGAATATGGGGTGAAGAGGCAAAGCCTAGGAGTGTTGGAGAAAAAGAAAAAAAAAATCTGACTAGTTGCAATGATTAAAGAAGCACGGTACTGACGTCAGTTGTCATGAAAATATATAGAATGCTCATTTGAAAGAGACTAGAAAGACAGATTGATGAAAAGCTGAAAGACGAATAAGTAGGATTTCGAGAAGGTAGAAGTTTTACCGACCAAATTTTCATTTCTAGACGTATTGTAAAAGAATGTGTAAAATATGGACATCCACTTTTCATGGTATTGGAGGACTAGGAGAAAGCCTTTGATTGTGTGCACCGGCCAATTTGGTGGACGTTCCTGCGTTATTATTGAGTTCCTCTTTAGAATGTAAATTTGATTAAGACTGTTTATGAGTATAGCAGTTGAAAAAATAATGTTAGTGGATTGCTATCAAATGAATTTCCAGTTAACATTGGAGTACTTCAAGGCAATCTGTTGTCACCCATGTTGTTTCCCCTCGTCATGGATTTTGTAATGCATAGAACAGTTGGGGATGGTGAAAAAGGATTGGAGTGGATTAGTACCAAGAAATTAGCTGACCTAGATTATGCTGATGACCCCGTCCTTTTTAGTAGAACTTCTCACTTTCAAATAAAAAATCTTGAAGAATAAAATACGAAACGAGGCCTTGTGATTTTATAATTAATCTCCATATGCAACAACTGTTTCAGTCTATAACTTCTGGCTATATTTATCTCTCCAATAATTGTTAATAAAAATATATTGAAAAAATTAGGGCTTCACAACATAGGAATTGCAAAGCTTGCTTGCCAAAATGCATGAAATATCACATAAGGTTGGACTCAAGAAGAATATATAAGAAAGACAGATGATGAAACGCAGCATGCAATGGAAGATGAAATATCATTTGAAGGAGAAATGATTGAGTTGAACTTATTTAAATATTCAAGAACTAGGGTCTCTAATACAGAATCTTTGGTATTTGTGTTCAATAAAAGGTTGAAAAAATAAAATCAGACAAGGTTAAGTAAAATTTGGAAATCAAATTGGCTGAAGTTGCATTTAAAAATCCGGTTGTACAGTATATCCGTTTAGTGATATCGGTGTTAATGTATGAACAAGAGTCGTGATATGCCAATGAAACAGTTTCCAACAGATTTTGTAGATTTGAGAGGAAAGCCCTCAGAAGAATATTTGGTGTTAAATGGCAGAACAGGACTAGAAATTAAACAATAATAGAGGTTACTTGAGTGTCATTTATGGATGAGATCAAGGTGAAGGGTAAATGGGGATGGTTTGGGCATGGTCTTCGCACTCCCCAAGAGAGATTAATTCACTAAACTCTCAACTGTGCTCCATAAGGAACTGGAAGAGTTGGAAAACCCAGGTCTACATGGCTAAGGTCTATGAAGCGTGAAGTACGAAATGATGAACGGAGAAGTATTGATTTAAAAGCTCAAGATAGAGACGACCGGCAAAATCTAATCCAAGGCCCTTTGCGTCAGTAGGCTAGGAGATGATGATGATGATGATGATGATGATGATGATGATGATGATTCAGAAGGATAATTGCTTTCAAAGCCATTTAAAAATTTTTCAAAGTATAGTTTAAAATGAGTTATGTGTTCTTTCTGATAAATTATATAGTTTGTTTGCGCTATTTGTAGAGTTCGTGTCGAATTTAATCGTTTTATCTTCCAAGTAACTTCTATATTTATTTTGGTGTAAATATATATGTATTGGTAGCGTGAAACTCCAGCAGTTATTCCAAGATGATTTCATAAATTTTAATATACACTTAGTGATATTTCAATATAAAAATATAAAAGAGAGTAATGCAACAGACATATTTAGTTTCCTTTGACCTAATGATACTATTTAACAGAGAAATACATTCGCTTCAAGTGTTAAATTTCTTGTTACTAAGCATAACAAAGGTGTTCGTTTACATGTAATGGTGGTTTATTTCCTTTAGTAAGATTTACCTTAATAGTAGCAATTCTAGAATAATATATAATGCAATTTAGTATAGAATATTCATTTGCCACTCAAACAAGAAGAGATTATGTAGATGATTATCTCATAGAAACCAGAATCCGTTGGTATAATTCATGAAAAGAAAACAATTGTAGATCTCGAATAAAGTCGGTCAGATTAAGCCACAGATGACACTATAAAATATCAATTATATTATGATTGATATTGAAAAAGTTCTAAAGAAAAGTGATAATCCTTTCGCGTAATGCTGTTAAACTCAGTTCTTAAGCTATTGATTCAGTCAGATTTGTTCAGATCCAACAAAACATTTATTTAATGTGTGAGAAAAAATTTTTAGATCTCCCCTGACAGAAACAAATCTCCGAGATTATTATAATTTCCATAGTTAAACGTTCATTCAAAATTTTATTTGCATAATTAAGCATTCAATTAACCTTTTATTTCATGGGATAATTCTTTGTCGTTAAGTCGAAGGAATAATTCTTGCTGGTTGAGGGAACAGGGGCGTGCGTGGGAGATGAGTGGTCGTTGGAGTTGATAGGAATAATAAATAAATTGAATCAATATATTAAATCTATTAAAAAATTTGCTTAAATTTGATCATTATCTGTACATCTGCTGAAACAAAATTACAAACTAAACGGAAAACATATAAGCCCAAACTTAATAAACCTATATTAGAATATGAATTCATTCGAAAAGAGGTAAAAGAATAAGGGAATATATAAAATTAAAGAAAATACGTATCTATTTTATTTTGAGTATGTGGTTGTCATGAAAAATTACAAGAAAACTAGTTTCGATTACCAAATGTCACACGGCATGCTATGTCAGTGATAACATCTGTTAAAAAGAATGATGTGAATAACTGGCACTCATCATCATTATTATCCCTTTAGTTATTTAATGTTAAATTTCCTGTTTTCTTAAGGCAATAGTCGTGAAACGAGTTACACCAGGACCTGATTGTATAATCATCAAACCTTGTGTCTCGTAATTTGAAACAGCTTGTTTAGGAGTGTTTGTCTTACATTATGTTAATGCCTCTTATTTACTCTTGTTTACTTCGTGATAAACGTGCCATGATAACATTTTGTATTGCATTCTTAAAACATAAGGCATAAGTAGCAAATCCCTTTCTGATTTCCAAAATATAAATGCAAATCAGTTAATTGGCTTTGGTGGAAAATTTACTTAAGTACCCAAAAAACCTTCACTGTCACATTTCCATTATTTTTTTTAATCATGGATGAATATCTCGAGTAGAAAAATTTCACACCAGCCAATTCTGAATCTTTTAAGAGTCATTAGTAGTATATCGATCACAGCTATATTCATTGCCCCATTGCCTCTGTGCCTCCTGGATACTTTGACCCTTCTGTTTCGACGCTTCTTCGATCCCATCCAACAAATATCGTTTTAGGTCATCCTCTATTCCTTCCTCATCACCAGTTCACCCTCGCTATCCTTCTCAGCCATCCTCGTCCAAGGTCTACCTCTCTTGTCTTCCTAACCATCTTCTTTTGCGTATGATACAAGTATCTTTTATTTTATTTACATGAAATGTCCACATTGTTTGACATTAGGAAGAGGTGGTTTGATAAATAATTCATTCAACTTAGGCTTTCGAAGCCATTTCTCTACTTTCAGCATATACAAATCCTGTGACTTTCTTTTCTGCACTTGTCTTATGATTCCCCTATTATTGCATCATTCCTTCATATCTATATCCGTTAATTTCTATTTACACACCAAAAACATCCAAATTTCTATCATCAACACTTAAATTAATTCGTCTGTCTTCGAGACTGTTATAAGTGCTAAACTTTATTTTCAATTTTCCTTATATAAAGACGAAAGTTTTAAGGAAACGGCGATTGAAACAAGAAATCAATGGCAAATTAGATGGGAGCAATAAATCAACCGATATAGTAGATGATAATAATAAATTAATGATAAAGTAGATAGCAACAATAAATCAATGATAAAGTAGATGACATCAACAAATAAACTGATAAAATAGATGGTAACAATAAATCATTGATAAAGTAGACGACAATGTGGCGGGATGTTGCAAGGACAACCCCCACACCCTGAATCACACTTACTGACAATGGTCTCCACAAAACAAACTTTCCCCTTACGTAATCTACAACCAGACTCTTAGACAAAAAGGACGAAATAACCAAAACAAAACATAACCTTAAAACTATATATTTCTTACTAACTATAACAATCACTTAAAAATATTCAAATAACCAAAATAATGTCATTCACGAAACCTTAATACTAAAGACAGACAAACAAATCACCAAACCTAAATCTTCAAAAACAAAATATTCAGTAAATATATGTGTGACCACGGACACCGTCGCCAATACTCAAAATAACCCTCACAAACCCGACACCGACACCATTCACAAACAGTACAAAAAACGCAACTAAAATAATAAATCACAGTATGTGGACACCGTTGTCCATACAAGGCCCCAGAGACCTTCACAGCCCACTGCCACAACTTATTGGCAAACGGTAGTACCCCTAGTCCAACTACCACACTCACTTCCTATATCGGGGTTAATTAATCATAGTCATCATTATCATCATCATCATAATCTTATTCATCAGTGGTCCAGACGGAAATTCCTTCATACGGGCGGGGTCATTATGGCATCAATATCAATAAAATCGTTAAGAGCAATCAAATCATAATCATAATCGTAGTCCAGGTCGTCAACAAAATAAATCTGAGCAATCGTATCAAGTTCTGTTACAGGCCAAGTCGTCAACAATCAAGTAAACACTCGAGGAAACTCTCTCCCAAAGGAGGAATTACGGCCTGAAAAATGAAAAAAGAAAAACACTTATGAACACTCCTAACTAACTGAACTATCGCACTATAATCAAAGCTAAATAATAAATTGTTCCTATCATCCACAATCACGACAAGCAAAGATAAACAAAACTGTACTTACTTTTGAAATATATAAACACTTTCTTGCTGGTCGAAAAATGATATAAAATATAATCCAGCATTCACAAACGAACTGTCTCAAGCTGCAGTCAAATAAAAAAAGCATTCGCTCCGAAACATTCACCACTGTCGTAACCTAACTAAAAAATGTAAACAAACAATCTCATTTAAACCAACAGTCTTTCTCACCACAAACGCTCGTTAACCTTACTACTTTCGCTGGCTAACACAATATCTCTCTCTCTCTCTCTCTCTCTCTCTCTCTCTCTCTCTCTCTCTCTCTCTCTCTCTCTCTCTCTCTCTCTCTCTCTCTCTCTCTCTCTCACAGGATTTGGCAAAAACAAAAAAATTAAAATAAAGCAAAAATAAATCCTCCACATTCCTCCCCCCTTACTTTGCCAAATCCTTCTCACACAACACTTACATTATTTTTTTCATAACCCAGTCGCAGTCGGGAACGGGACCTCTACTCCGAGTAACTGGGCCTCCATATACTCTCTCATTCACTTCTTCCTTATCACAATCATTAGCTACATTAACACTATTCCTATCTAAATCCCTATCATCTAATATATCATGTACAATCATATCTACCTCGTTCTCATCTGGCCCTATAATTACACTCATTTCTGTAAACAGTTCATCCATTTCATCAAAAACATTCTCAACTTTAGTAAAAGATTCATTCATACTACTAATCATTCTCCTATCTCTCACTCTCGCATTCGTCATCCTTTCTTTTACATCACCTAAGGAAAAGCCACACACACTATAGGTATCATTCATACTCAGCCATGATTCATCTGTATTAACACATTTATCTTCCATACACACTTGCACATTTACACCCTTGTCATACTTATTTCTATTCTCACTTTTACTTATAAAATTTCCCCTTCTTTCATCTTTACTTAAAGCTCTTGTATTATTCCTTTTCTTATATTCTACTAACACCAACATACTAGGTTCACCCTTGTTCCTTTTCAACCATTTACTCATCCCATTCTCTTGGATATACTCAGGTACCTCTTTCCATTTACGCAACTGGTTGTGGTGGGCCCTAATTTTTTCCCCAATACCACCCACACACAACTTACCCAAAACGTAACTTAATCCACTCGAACCAACTTCTAACACCTCATAGGGACCTTCAAATTTATCACGCACCTTATTTGCATTCATTCTACCCTTTTCAATTACTTCTTTCATCACTCTCTCACCAACTTTAAAGCTTTCAAACCTCTTATTTGCTTTCCTCCACACATCTCTATCATCCTCCGACACACCCAACCTCGGTCTTATTATCTTCTCAAAATTTAACACAAACTTACATGGAGACATACCCGTACTCTTATGCACTGTTGCATTGTAAGCCCACAACGCTCTACCAACATACAAATCCCAATCATTACCACATGTACTCATCATTCGCAAAATTTCAGTCAATGTTTTTACAGTCCTTTCAGCCAACCCATTCGCACTTGGCATATAAGGAGTCGAATACCATGTTCAATACCCCATTCTCTTAACATCTGCTCAAACTCCCATCCAACAAACCCAGGGCCATTATCACTTAACATTCTCACAGGCTTACACACACAGATCGGCAACATCACTTGACCAACCATTCTTGCAACAGTCTCGCTCCGTTTATCCTTGATGGGTATTGCATAGGTAAATTTACTCATGTGATCAACCATAACAATCATTCCCACATGTCTTCTCGCAGTCACAGGCAACGAAACACAATCAATCACAAATATCTCAAATGGTTCTTTCATACGTAATCTCAAAACAGGCGGATTAGCATGCACTCTCTGATACTTCCCTTTCTGGCAATCTTCACACGTAGTCGCTACATCCTTACATATCTGACTCAACCCAGGTGTAAACAATCTCTCACGCATGCATTCCCATAATTTATTCTTACCCATATGCCCATATCTGTCATGCACTAACATACACATACTTACTGCTGCATGCATTGCAAACACAGGAACATATATATCTTCATCCATTCCTTTATGTAGAAAATAAACAATATTCTTACACACAATAAGTCTCTTACTAACTTTCTTATACACCTCTAAATCAGATGGCCATTCTTCTACCTCAATACTATTCAACATACATTCACGTAACCTTTTGATTTCCTCACATTCATCTTGCATTTCTTCCACCTCCTCTTTAGTCAGTAGATCATCCTCACTCCTCGTAATATCAACGATGCCAACAAAATT
The DNA here is from genome assembly GCF_036898095.1 of Palaemon carinicauda. Lineage (NCBI taxonomy): Eukaryota > Metazoa > Arthropoda > Malacostraca > Decapoda > Palaemonidae > Palaemon > Palaemon carinicauda. The sequence continues at coordinate 5,545,711 of NC_090729.1, forward strand.
CGCCATAAATACACTATTATCTTCTATCACAACTACTTCACATCCATTCTTCAGAAGCAAACCACTACCAATATCAACTGATAAATCATGCAATCTTAAAAAGTTAATTCCTATCAAAAAACAACTAGGCATCTCATTCTCTCCCATTACAATAAAATTATGTTCCACCTCCATACTTCCCAGTTTTACTTTCAAACGCACTTCTTCCCAAACTAACAAACTTCCTTTACCTATCCCATGAATTCTCACACTCGTACATTGCCGTTTCACTTCCCAATTGTACCGCTCTATTTCCTTGATAACAGACATATTCACTAATGACACTTGCGCACCTGTATCAATTAAACTACAGTATTCATTCTCATTTATACCCACATACGTCATCATTCTTCCTTTTACACCATGCATACAAATATTTACTCTCCTATCAATAGGGTCATCCTTATCACACCCATGGTTATCTTCGCTATCTTCTATGCTCATACCACTCTGATTCAAATCACTCGGACAATCCTCCTTCTTACTCAACAAGTTGCAACATCTTTCATTACATTGTAACCTCAATATATACTCCCTTTCAGTCTCTTTATTTGCTCGGTACTGCATCGGATGATTCCACCCAAAATACAAATAAACAGTGACACCATATAACATACTTACTACCAACAATACTTTTGATAACAATTCACCCTCAAGCATACTATCCTCCTCCTTATATGCCATTTCTTTCGATACTTCATTCCTAATACTCATTCTAAGCTCATCTATACTAGCAGGTATATCCCTATTCAAACCCTTAAATTTAACCTTATTTAACCCACACAAAACACATTTATACACCATGTCATCCCCTTCAAAACTTTGTACCACCATTAAATCTTCCGGCAACCTTTCAAAATTACTATCATTCTCGCTACTCTCTTCTATCTTGCCATGCATTCTTGACATCGCATCTGCTATCACGTTCTTACTCCCAGGTACATATTCTAGCTTAAAGTCAAATTCATTCAAATCCTCTATTGTCCTCGCAACTCTAGCATTCACAGACTCTTTCCTAATCATGTACACTAGGGGCTGATGGTCAGTACGCACAATAAATTTCACACCATACAAAAATACCTTCAACGCTTTCACGCAAAACCTTATCGCAGCCAACTCCCTTTCAATCGTGGAATACTTTCGCTCAGCCTTATTAAATGCTTTGCTTACATACGCTATCACTCTCAACTGTTCATCTCCGTTTATTCTTTGCATTTGAACCAAGCAACCACCCATACTAATCCCACTAGCATCCGTATATAACTCTAGCATACTCGCATGTTCACTATAATCGGGTAAGCCAAAGTGACGTCTCTCGCAGCCTCTTCTTTCAAGTTTTCAAATGCTTCAATCATACGCTCATCCCATTTCAGTCTCGTACTATTTCTCTTACCTGTCCACTCATTCAAAGGCTTCCCTATTCCCGAACAATCTCTGACAAACTTCCGACCAAATTCAATTAACCCAAGAAAACCTCTCAACTCACGCACCGTATGAGGACGTGGAAACTCTCTCACCTTACTCACAAACTTTTCACTCTTCCTTATACCCGATTCACTCACCACATGCCCAAGAAATTCCACCTCCCCGGTCAACCATGTACACTTTTCAAGCTTAACTTTCACACCAACTTCTATCAACCGTTCTAATACTGCTTCAAGCAACTGCATGTGTTCCTCAACAGTCTCACTAGCAATCAAAATATCATCAATAAAAACAGTCACCTTCTGTCTATCAAACCCAGCCAAAACTACATTCATCGCCCTCTGGAAGGCAGCAGGCGCATTAGCAAGGCCAAAACTTAATCTCTTAAACTGATAATGACAATTGCTGCTCGAAAATGCTGTAATGGGCCTGCTCCCCTCTGCCAGAGGCATCTGGTAATAGCCCCTAACTAAATCTAACTTTGTAAAAACTTCCATACCATGCATCTTATACACACAGTCAGACACTACATTCACTGGGAAACGTTCTTTAACAGTTACTTCATTCACCTTCCTATAATCAATACACATACATAAACTTCCATCCGGCTTTCTTACAGGTACAATAGGGCTATTCCAGGCACTCTCACTCCTTTCTATTACACCCATTTGCTCTAACTCCTGGCACTGCTCTTCTATTTCTCTGGCAATAGGCGGAGAAAAATGTCGGGGACACTGATATATGGGGGTATCATTACTAAGAACTATCTTAAATTCAGGCAGCTTTGATCCCCCACAATCCTCGTCACCGCGACTCAAAACTCTCCGTCTATCCCATAACATCCTATACAATTGTTCCCTTTCTCCCTCACTTATATTCTCATCTACATTAATTCTTTCTTTCAAACTTTCATAGTCCCAATCGTCATCCTGCTTTATCTTACCCGTCATAACACGTCTCAATTTAACATACCTTTCATCCTCTACATTGATCAACGTATACATACATCCCATGCAATCACCCTCACGTATACCCCGTATTCTCTTCCTCCTTACAGTCGGCAATAAGCTCACATACACCTTCGGCTCCTGCAAATTCAAAATACCATCATACACATGCACACTTGCTTTCACCAAATTACTTGCTTCCGAACCTTCCACTACATATTCACAATTGTCACTATTGGCAATTCCCAGACTATTCGGCCATGCAACTTTTACACTGACAACCTCACTTGCATCTTTTGACAATTTAACACCTTCTTTTGCTATTAACGGCACACCTTTCCATACCTTCGTACATACACTACCATCTTCATTCAAATAAAATTCCCCACAAAATTTACCCTTAACTTTCATCTCTATCATATTTACACTAGGATGTACAATCATACCGCATTTTTTCAAGAAGTTATAACCTAACAACACATCGTATTTGTCATTTACTCCCTCAACCACATAAAAATCATTATCTTCCATCATCAGCCCCCCAATCATAACATTTTCACGTAACTTTCCTTGCAGAGACATACTTAAATTACCGATACCTTTCACTTCACCTTTACACCCCCTAAATTCACACACATCCCTTACCTTATCGTATGCATTCCTAAACATTAAATTGACACCACAACCAGTATCAATCAGACCAACTAGCTCTATTCCATTAAAATTTACTTTTGTACTCATGCAGTCATAAGCTCTTTCGCCCATCACGTCTTCATGTAGTAAACCTTCACGAACATGCATCACATTCATTCCGCACACACTCGAGGACTCACCCAGCTGAACCCTCTTACACTCTAGTTTCCCGAACATCCTGGCTGAATTACTCCCTTCTTCCTACATACCCTAGCTACATGCCCATCAGCACCACATTCAGTAAACTTACCCCGTGGCTCCTTGCACATTCTAGCATAATGACCATCCTTACCACAATTACCGCATATTACATTTGTACGATTACTCCGACATCCACTCGCTATGTGCCCTGTCATACCACACCGATAACATTTTACCCCTTTCTCTTTCTTGCACTCGCTAATTCTATGCCCTACCTCACCACATCCAAAACAAGCACCAAGAGCCCATCTACATTCATTCTTCTTATGTCCTACTTTCCCACATCTATAACACTTCTCTTCACGGATACAACTACCTGACCTATCTTGCGGCGCACTAGCACTCCTATCCCTCCAACCCTGATTCCCTTGCCTAAACCCTTCATTTGTCCTTACAGGTATTCCCACATTACTCGCCCTAACATCCTATCTACTACACTATCAGCTACCCTCATCGGTCCTCGCATAACAGCATCTCTAAAACTAACAAATTCTGGCACACTTTCCTCCATTGCAGTTCTTACACTCACAGATTTACTCTCTTTCATACATCTATCCAACTCGTAATCCTCAACTATCTCTAAAATATCATCCCATGTCAATCTTTCTTTCGTCCACCTCATTTTCTCCTTCCGTTTCAAATTAACAAACTCGGCAACATTCTCGGGAACAGTAGCCAAAAACTTTTTCATTAACTCCTTATTCTCATTTATGCCTTCATCCCCATACTTCTTCCTAGCTAACGTTTCCAACCTACATACGTACATTGATATCGCTTCTCCTGCATTCATCCGTGCTTCATCAAAATCATTCTTACGCTTATACTTAACACTCCCTTTCATACGTTTTACCTGCTCAATTATTCTCTTTTTCACACTTTCATAATCAACGTCCCCTACACTCATTATCACTCCATACATCGTCAACAAATACCCAGTCAAATATTCTCCTAACTCCCTAGCCCAAACTCTTTTACTATCACCATACTTATCCTGACAATACCTCTCATACTCCTTGAAAAAATCATATACATCCCTACTGCTATGCTCATTGAACCTTTCACACCGAGGTACCTCTCTCATAAACACAGTCATACACACATCACGTTCATTCTCACTGCTATCATCACTGTCTACTCCCTTGTTACCTTCTTCCTCATTTGAATATAATGAATCCACTTCCACACTTAAATTCCTATCCTTAACCATTCCTTTCTTACCCTTTTTCTTACTTACCACTTTCACCCATTCACGATCGTCCTTGCTATCAGCCTGATACTTTTTCTTCTCTTTCTTCACATCACTTTTACCTTTCCTTTCATCTTTCCTCTCACCTTTCTGTTCATCCTTACTATGCCTAATTCCCTTATCTTCAATATCACGATCACTATTACTACTATCACTATCACTTCCTTTCCCATTATCACCTACCTTAACCTTCTCTTCCACTACCAACCCATTACTCGAAGCTGAGGACACTCCTCCGACTGCACCTTCACCCATCATAGTTTTCATCATCCCCATGACTTGCCCCATCATATCTTCCAATCGGTTCTCCATTCGTTCCTCGTTCTCTTTCATCCTCATCTCAAAACATTCTTCCACTTTCTCTACAGTTCCCTTTAACTCCCTAAGCTCCTTCTGCATCGTCGCATTCTCCCAGTTCAACCTCTCATTCTCTATTAGCAACCTCTCCTCACGCTCCTTACTCAGCCGCAATTCCTCCTTCAAAACCTTTACCTGTTCTTCCATTTTTTCCAGTCTTAATTCTAAATTCGTATCCTATCAGTCCTTCGTCAAAGAGTCCAGCTATCAGTCCCGCCTCAGCAGTCCCTGTTCGGGCGCCAAAATAATGTGGCGGGATGTTGCAAGGACAACCCCCACACCCTGAATCACACTTACTGACAATGGTCTCCACAAAACAAACTTTCCCCTTACGTAATCTACAACCAGACTCTTAGACAAAAAGGACGAAATAACCAAAACAAAACATAACCTTAAAACTATATATTTCTTACTAACTATAACAATCACTTAAAAATATTCAAATAACCAAAATAATGTCATTCACGAAACCTCAATACTAAAGACAGACAAACAAATCACCAAACCTAAATCTTCAAAAACAAAATATTCAGTAAATATATGTGTGACCACGGACACCGTCGCCAATACTCAAAATAACCCTCACAAACCCGACACCGACACCATTCACAAACAGTACAAAAAACGCAACTAAAATAATAAATCACAGTATGTGGACACCGTTGTCCATACAAGGCCCCAGAGACCTTCACAGCCCACTGCCACAACTTATTGGCAAACGGTAGTACCCCTAGTCCAACTACCACACTCACTTCCTATATCGGGGTTAATTAATCATAGTCATCATTATCATCATCATCATAATCTTATTCATCAGTGGTCCAGACGGAAATTCCTTCATACGGGCGGGGTCATTATGGCATCAATATCAATAAAATCGTTAAGAGCAATCAAATCATAATCATAATCGTAGTCCAGGTCGTCAACAAAATAAATCTGAGCAATCGTATCAAGTTCTGTTACAGGCCAAGTCGTCAACAATCAAGAAAACACTCGAGGAAACTCTCTCCCAAAGGAGGAATTACGGCCTGAAAAATGAAAAAAGAAAAACACTTATGAACACTCCTAACTAACTGAACTATCGCACTATAATCAAAGCTAAATAATAAATTGTTCCTATCATCCACAATCACGACAAGCAAAGATAAACAAAACTGTACTTACTTTTGAAATATATAAACACTTTCTCGCTGGTCGAAAAATGATATAAAATATAATCCAGCATTCACAAACGAACTGTCTCAAGCTGCAGTCAAATAAAAAAAGCATTCGCTCCGAAACATTCACCACTGTCGTAACCTAACTAAAAAATGTAAACAAACAATCTCATTTAAACCAACAGTCTTTCTCACCACAAACGATCGTTAACCTAACTACTTTCGCTCGCTAACACAATATCTCTCTCTCTCTCTCTCTCTCTCTCTCTCTCTCTCTCTCTCTCTCTCTCTCTCTCTCTCTCTCAGGATTTGGCAAAAACAAAAAAATAAAAATAAAGCAAAAATAAATCCTCAACAACAACAATAAATCAACAATAATGTGGATGACTGCATAAATCAGCTGATAAAGTAGATGCTGCAATAAATTAACATGTAAAATAGATGTAAACAATAAATCAACTGTTATATAAGATGGTATCAATAAATCAACCGATAGAGTAGATGGCAACAATACTTAGATGATAAAGTAGATGGCAAGAAAAAATCAACTGATAAGTAGATGACAGCAATAAATCAGCCAGTAAAGTAGATGACAACAATAAAAAAACTGTAAAAGGAGAAAGCAGTAATAAATCCACTGAAAACGTAATGACAACAATAAATCAATGATAAAGTATATGGCAGCAAAAAATCAACTGATAAAGTAAATGACAGAAATAATTCAAGTGACAAAGTAGATGGCAGAAACAAATCAACTGATAAAGTAAAAGGCTGCAATAAATCAACTGATAAAGTAGATGGCAACAATAAATCAACTGATAAAGTAGATAGCATCACTAAACGAACTGACCAAATAGAGAAGCAATAAATCAACTGATAAAGTAGATAGCATCACTAAACAAACTGACCAAATAGAGAAGCAATAAATCAACTGATAAAGTAGATGACAAGAATAAATCAACTGATATAGTAGATGGCATCAATAAATGAACTGACTAAATTGAGAAGCAATAAATCAACTTATAAAGTAGATAAAAACAATAAATCGATAATATAGTAGCTGTCAAAACTAAAACAACTGATAAAGTAGATGGAAGCCATAAATAAACCGATAAAGTAGAAGAGAGCAACAAATCAACTGACTAGGTAGATGGCAGCAATAAATTAAATGATAACGTAGATGGTAGCAATAAATAGACTGAAAAGTAGGTGGCACCAATAAATCAAGTGATAAAGTAGATGGAAACAATAAATCAAGTGATAAAGTAGATGGCAGCAACAAATCAACTGAGTAGTTAGATGGCAGCAATAAATTAAATGATAGAGTATATGGTAGCAATAAATAGACTGAAAAGTAGGTGGCAGCAGTAAATCAAGTGATGAAGTTGATTGCCGCAATAAATAAACCGATAAAGTAGAAGTCAGCAACATATCAGCTGACTAGGTAGATAGCAGCAATAAATTAAATGATGAAGTAGATGGTAGCAATAAATAGACTGAAAAGTAGGTGGCAGCAATAAATCAAGTGATAAAGTAGATGGCAGCAATAAATCAAGTGATAAAGTAGATGACAGTAACAATTCAACTGACTAGGTAGATGGCAGCAATAAATTAAGTGAGAAAGTAGATGATAGCAATAAATCAACTGACAAAGTAGATAACAACAATAAATAAACTGATAAAGTAAAAGGCTGCTATAAATCCACTGATAAAGTAGATGGCAAAAAAAAATCAATTAACAAGGTAGATGGTAGAAATAAATCAAGTGGCAAAGTAGATGGCAGCAATAAGTCAACTGATCAAGTAGATGGTAGTAATAAATCAACTGACAAAGTAGATGGTAGCAATAAATCAACTTATACAATAATTATCAGCAATAAATTAAATGATAAAGTAGATGGCAGCAACAAATCAACTGATAAAGTAGATATTAGCTATAACTCAAATGTTAAAGTAGATGTCATCAATAAATCAACTGATAAAGTATTTAAAGGATAAGGTCTTGTATACAAATCATCTATATCGCTGTAAATAAACCAACAAATCAGAGTTTGAAGAAAGAAACAGATAAATATAGAAATATATAGATTAGATAAAAGGTAAATGGACGAATAAAGGAATTAAGGGAAGAATAAATCCAATTTTCATTTACTAACAGCATTTCTGCAACCTGGATTTCATTAAGAGCTCTAATTTGTTTTTCGATTTCATGGTAGAATGTCAGAACTTTATGAATATCTTTCATGTGAAACTGTGCAAATGCTGGAATTGTGATTCCCTTAATATTGTATGCCTGCAAATTCTGGTCATAACTTTTTCTCGTATAGTAAATTTGAAATAAACCGATTTGATTGAAAATATAATCAACAAAGTCTGGATTTTTTTTTTCTTTGTAGTAAAATTTTTGACAACACTATTTTAGAGGTAGCAAATTACAATTCATCAAGGAACTAAACATATTTTAGTGGGAAATTGTTAAAGTGCGAGAACTTGCTTTCAGGGAAACTAGAGAAAAAAATAATCGTATTTCAATATCCGTGGCAGAAAACAACTCATCTGACGTTCCTGAATGCAAATAATCTACAAATGCCTTGCAACACATCTTGCATGACTTCAGACTTAAACCTGGAATGGACTCATTCGAGGCCCAGTTTTTTATAATTTTACATGATTTTTTTTTTTTTTTACTTGGAAAACACCTTGACCCCTGTGTAATAAAGGTATTCAGATCCTCTGTCTAAGTATACTTTATATCATGGTATAACCAAACTGAAGCTTTTAAAACCAATTTGTGGTAGAAAGGAAACGTTTAGAGAGAGAGAGAGAGAGAGAGAGAGAGGAGAGGAGAGGAGAGAGGAGAGAGAGAGAGAGAGAGAGAGAGAGAGAGAGAGAGAGAGAGAATAAGTGTCATGAACAAAAGAAATTTTCCAAGGTAACATGAGAGAGTTTTTACTTAATCTTTTCATTGAGATTCGTCCTGGTCTTTGTCTACGGATCTTGCCTGAAAAGAATGGAGAATATTGCTCATTATCTCCATAAGCAGACGTGGAATCCAGGTGTCTTTTGTGGTAGATGCTCTTGCACGAGAGCACAAACACAAGAAATTAGACTTTGAATGAAATTGGAAATTGACTACCTGCAAGACTTATACTCCTTAAAGAAAATATCCAATGATACCAAATTTTTTTTTTTTTTTTTTTTTTTGAAAGCTCACAATTATATCTTCGGAGAGAGGGAATAACATATGAATAATTATTGAATAGAGCCCCTCCCCTTCTGCCCCCGTAGGATAAAGATTGCCTCTCTCTCTCTCTCTCTCTCTCTCTCTCTCTCTCTCTCTCTCTCTCTCTCTCTCTCTCTCAGTAACTGACATCTGCAATAATTTCGGTACCTGATTCGCTGCTTAGTTGAACATAGATGATCTAAAATTTTAGAAAAGCAACCAGTTATAACTCTCGTCCGGTTCGGGACTCCTAGAGTTGCCAGCTAGACACGCTACCAAAACCGCCGGGAAGAGAGAGAGAGAGAGAGAGAGAGAGAGAGAGAGAGAGAGAGAGAGAGAGAGAGAGAGAGAGAGAGAGAGAGAACCCTGCTTATTTTACGAACTAGCATACATAAGCAACAGGTGCAGCTGATGTTATGATTATAATGAATTCCTTTGAGCTATCGACTAATTTAAACACTACATCATCATTTGATGAGAAAGAACATTTTCATTATCAATATCCAGTTCATTTAAAATTTTATACAGTCTCGACAATCTTATTTGACTACTTCAATAGCTAATATATACTTATATATCTAAGGATTTTTTGTATTAGACTTTTGTAATAAACGATTGGATATATTTTTTGGATGTGATGTACCGGAATTTCTTGAGGGTTAAAATTTCATGTTTCTATTACTAACAAACAGAGAGAGATAGAGAGAGAGAGAGAGAGAGAGAGAGAGAGAGAGAGAGAGAGAGAGAGAGAGAAAGAGAGAGAGAGAGAGAGAGAGAGAGAGAGAGAGCTGGAAATTCTTAGAAAAAAGAAATGCTAAATCTATGGTCGTTAAAAGCTTTTAGGTTAAGAAAGATTTCCTTCTCAGCGGAGGAGAGAAATGTTATGTCGGATAAGAATTTTAAGATAAAAGAGAAAGAACTGTCTGTCAAAAATGCACTTATCGGAACCAGTCTTAATCTCAAGCAAATCTTGCAAGACGGGCAAATCTTATATCGAAAAATCACGTAATCTCGTGAAGGCATAAGAGGATAAGCCAATTATAACCCATTTTGAAATATTGAAGTTAGTGTAATTTTGTTCTATCGTTTAATACACTTGCAGTTATAATTTATCCAGATTCAGATCTTGTGCTTTGAAATTGCATTTTAAATGCTGAATCAGAGTAAAGAGTTTCAAATGATACAATAAGTTTTCACCACTTAACATAGGTCACCACCACCTCCCCCCCCAAAAAAAAAAAAAAAGATATTGTATAACTCTGAATGCTCCTCGATGTACCTACAGTGGTACCTTGTAAGTATAACAGAATCTGAAACGCTAAATAATGGATGAAAATAATATGGATTTTTCCATTATTTAAAGGAGTTAACTCCATTAGAAATATTTATTTCTTCACACTATGAACTCAACGAGTATATAATTTTATAAATATTAATGCATTAATGATTTTTTCAACAATATCGCACTTACTGTTTAGATATTAAATTTCCTTATTGAGAAATGTCATTTATAGAGGTTACAATAATTAAAATACAACATAATGTACCGAGGAACAAATACTTTAGAAGCAACCCAAAGAATATTATTTGCGTACCAATATTCCATTTATATTTCACTACGTAGACTACAATATTCATAATGTTGCCAATGGCCTATGGCCTACAGGGGAAGTGGTTTTGAATTTGGGCAAAGCGGACATTCTTTCAAGTTTCGTTCCTTATAAGGTGTAAGTTTGCACAGAGATTTGCACTATTTTTGTTGTATGGAAATGCGATGTTTATTAAAAACGTTCCAATATGATGGTTATTTTTTCAAGTTTAGATTCTTCCTTGACATTTTACCTCAGTGGTTTTTGTTTTTAAGACGAAGCCTTTT
>NC_090729.1:5563769-5566269 GCF_036898095.1 Palaemon carinicauda
TATATATATATATTTATATAAATATATATATATATATATATATATATATATATATATATGCATATATATAATATATATATTTATATATATATATATATATATATATATATATATTTATATGCATATATATACATATATATATATATATATATATATATATATATATATATATATATATATATATATATATATATATATATATATATATTATATATATATATATATATATATATATATATATATATATATATATTATATATATATATATATATATATAAATATATATATATATATATATATATATATATATATATATATATATATATATATATATATAATATATATATATATATATATATATATATATATATATATATATACATACTATATATATATATATATATATATATATATATATCTATATTTATATATATATTTATATATATCTGTATATATATATATATATATATATATATATATATATATATATATATATATATATATATATATATATATATATATATATATATATATATATTACATACATATATGGAAGACCATTGTCCTCATAATTTTTAGTTAGAATAAGAAACTCTAAAGTAGAGGCTACGCATTTTAGTTCAAAATCAGGTAAAGGAATTTTTTTTTCTCGACTTCTGGGTAATCGTCGGAAGGAGAGAAAAGGCAGATTTTATTCGTTTAGAGAAGCGAAGTATTTCTCTAGCCGTTCTCGACACCCAAATCGTTGATTCAAGTCGATGAATGAGAACCTCAGTCAAGTGTCAGCCATTTTCGTCAAGTTCTATTCCAACAGGACGATTGTAATTGCTAATTTGACATTTGATATTAATTTCCAGAATAATGATTGACAACTTTCCTAAGCACGTATTTATTGCCTTTTGGCTCGACAGCCAAGTTGGTCTACTCACTTGACTAAATATCAACGAAATGTGCGCTATAAATTTTCCATAAATATCCAATGGCAATAAGACGTTTAGTAATGACTAATCTATTTTCCTTCCATTAACACTACATTGCTAATTTGTGTGCATTGAAGCTGGTAACCGATATGGCTTGCCGTTTCACTTGAGATATATACCAGACGCTTTTTACTTTATATTAATCCTTTCCTGGCTTGATTATTCTTTTATTCGGAAAAAAAATATGCTGGAACCTTGTCATAAAAAATAATTTTTCATTACCAATACTGTTCGCAATTGGATAAATTCTAAAATATTAAGAAGAAGAAGAAGAAGAAGAAGAAGAAGAAGAAGAATAAGAAGAAGAAGAAGAAGAAGAGAGAGAGAGAGAGAGAGAGAGAGAGAGAGAGAGAGAGAGAGAGAGAGAGAGAGAGAGAGAGAGAGAGAGAGAGAGAGAGAGAGAGAGAGAGAGAGATAAAATCTTACAGTTTTGCATAATAATTAGCGTATAGGGTGCACTGGATGTTTTTTTTTTTCCAAATTGTGATTTTTTGAAGTTCTGAAGATGGAAAGAAAAAAACTCAAATGCAATGGAGGAAAGGAAATAAACAATTCAGAATGAAAATCTGCATACTGTACCTTTATCTCTTTATATATCTCCCTCTATCTCTTTCTCTGCCAGTTATTTCGCTGAGGGGAAGAGCTTAAAGTTACTTTTATTCTAAGGATAATTATTATACGTACTAAAATTCTAGGCCACGGATAATATTAGTAAATAGATTTTACTGCACAATTCTTCCCTCAACTAAATATATTCTTTACTGATCACCCACAGTTGTTATGTGACTTTACGGTACAGTAAACTCAAAATAAATCACCCAATGATATTATTACTAGATATGTTTTGAAATGTTTACAACACATTCGTGAATTACGGTATTGAATTGTATAAAAACTCGTGCAAGTGAATGGATTCTTTAAGACTCTATTTGTATAACACTCAATTTATTTATACGGCAACGCAGGCTAATCTCTTGATTTTTTTATGATATTATCTCGGCATAGTGCAGAGTACAAAAGAGCTTACTGTGTTCAGTAAACTAGACACATGTCAGTCAATCAGTTTTTTATATTTAGGCACATAACTATTGGTAAAGATAATACACCTGAACGCAACAAACCTCATTGTAATTAATCCTCAGAGTCATAAATCGAAGGCAGCCATGATCTCGAGTACTTTTTAATGCAGCTGCATAAGAATGACATAAATATTAAACGTTTGAAGCCCAAATGTATTGTGGTTTCATCCATTAAAAAAAGATTTCACGTCCGACTGCACAAAAGATTTCCCACCAGCGCTGTTTTACAGCAAAGCAAATGGCTCCCTTGTGGACACAGTGCAATGCACTCGCTCGAAAATTATTGCCGAACATTGAGCCGAATAACAAACATGACGTACACAGAATGTTAGTCAGTATGTGAAAGAAATAATTATATATGTGCCATTGCGTGGATTTAAGCAAATTTGTGGTCTACTTTGTTGCAAAGTAATTTGGTATTAATTTTTGAACAACCACACA
>NC_090729.1:5576269-5596269 GCF_036898095.1 Palaemon carinicauda
AAATTTTATTGAAGCTTTAGGCTGTATTTTTTACATTTAAGATTATGTTGAATATTTCCAAGATAGTATACGAGTGAGTTTCGGTGATTTAGGTAATCGATTCTCTGGGTGCCTAGGCTAAGTTGCTTATGGAATCTTAGTATACTTTCTCATACTCCCCGGTTGCTTTCTTTTCTTCGGAGAAGTTATGCAATCCCTTTCCCTCTGTTTAAGCCTTGGGCTTATCCCTAAGTAGTTTATATGAATTAACTTTCGATAAAACTAAACTGGGGTGTTACTGTTCCCTCCTGTTCCAGTAAGTCTGGTTTCAGAGTGGGACAGAACAACAGAGTTTTTAGTCTGAGTCTGTGTTCGTCTGGCTTGGGGTAGAGTCTCCCTCGCGGGCCTGACACAGATATAGGAGGCTGAGCCTCCATTGGTCACTACCAAAGGTTTCTGTACGAGATGATTCCTTCCTTTGTGATCTACCAGACTATTCCTTGTTGCTGTTCTCGGGGGAGGATAAGATTCTTTCCCTGGGAGTAGCAACACCTTCCTTGCTTTGATTCTCTGGGAGCTGGCAAGTATTGCTGGCCTCCCTCCTTGGATCCCCCTTAGGCTAAGATGAGCTTTCTTGGCTGCGGGTGATCCTCTACTAAAGCAAGGTTGATAGGACCCTCTTTTGTCCCTTCCCCCTCTATCTCCGTAATGGCCTAGCCATTACAGTACTGTACGTCATTCTACATCTGGACCTAGGATAGGTTAGGATATGGAATTGACTCAGTCCTTTGCCGGCCGGCAGGCAAGGATCTTCTGCTTTGAGTGCTGCCCGGACCTCCCTTGGTCCCACATCCATGCCTGCCTGTAGAAGCAGACGGCATTGGTCAGGATGCCTGAATTAGATTCTCCCCTTCCTTATATGCACTCTTTCGGATTGCCGGGCTTGGAGGTAGTGTACGCTCTTATCCCGGCATCCATTCTGTTTTTCTACTAGTGCTGTACCCGACCCGGCTACCGGCCTATGAGGCCGGCAGCCGGGCAGTCGTAGTCCTCTGGTTCTTTTGCTGCTGGCTGGCATCGGTTGTGTACCTTTGCCGGCCGGCTAATGTCAGCCCTTGTCTGCCGGTCGCCAAGAGTGTGGCCGGCAGCCGGGTACTACCTTGTGTAGTTGCCGGCCAGCATTCATTGCCGGCCGACATTGGCTGTTGCCGGCCGGCAGTTACTGCCGGCCGGCACATGCATTTGAACCAGCGTTCTGCCGCCTTATAGCTGTTAAGTAGTATACTTTGAAGCTAGTTATGGTGTGTGCCGGCACATAACCTTCTATACTGTACCAGTATTCTTCAGTATAACATATACTGTAAGAAGAAAACTATAGTATAAGTTTTGGTACAGCACTGTGTGTTCTAACACTTTTGTGTTGTCTTGCACAGCCCTTTGCTGTTGCCTTACAGATAAGAAAGTGAGTTCTTTTTTGTCTATTATCCAGGATTTTAAAATCATTGCTCAGGTGTGAGCTCCACATGTTTCCTCTGGAAACTTTGCATTGGTTATTCTAAAAGAGATTAACCATTCGATTTTATTATCTGGAAGGCTGCAACAATTGGTTGTGAAGGAAACACAAGTGTGTGTCTTTCCTTTCTGAATTGTTATGGTATACTATGCATATCCAGTGATATTTAGTTCACTTGATACTCATGGAAATTTCTTTTCTTTACAGGAGGACCCTCCGAAGTGCGGAAGTGTTTTCTGCAACGTCCGCAGCAAGAACTTCTGCGGACATGAGTTTTGTAGGAGACACGCAGCATGCGCTGTCTCCAAGGGTGATCTCCAGTATTGGGACCCTCAGGTATGTACCGTGTGCACTAACCTGATTACTTAGGCCTTTGATTCCCCTAGGATGGCGGAATCAAGGGATATAGCAAGGGGGAAGCTTCGTACCTGGGTAAGGGGCTTCCAGAAGAACACCTCAGGACCTTATCTTCCAAGTGAGAAGATGAGGGCGTATCTTTTCCCTAGGGCATCAGGTGATGCAGTGATTCCTCAGCCTCAAGAGAAGATCCCCCAAGTTCAGATCCAGGTGGATGCTGAAGTCGCGGTCGCCATGCAAGACATCCAGTTGGATCCTAGGATGTCTGACGTGGACGAGCGTCTGGAGGAAGACCTCCTGGCTGATGCCCAGGATGAAGTTCAAGCCCCAGACGTTGTAGAGGAAGAGGTCGACGAGGTGTCGGCTACTCCGGTTCAGATCCCGGAGCCTATTCCCTCAACATCGGCCGGTCTCCCAGTAGAGCTGGGACAGGCCCTCTCCTCCATTGTTGGAATGATCCAATAAATGCAGAAGGAGAATCAGGAGAAGGCGGCTGCAATGGGACTGCGGATGCAGAGCCTTGCAGAATCACATGGGCCCCAGAAAAGGCTCAATGTGAAAGACCTTCCCTTATGCTCAGATGCTAACCCATGGAGGTATGCTGAGCACATGCCGATGACGACTGGAAAGATCGTCATCTCGGATAAGTTGGGTTCAGTTCCCCTAGAGGAGGTGGAATTCTGCCCCAACAAGGCGTCATATCCGGACTGTTATGTCCGGCTGAGGAAGGAACCAGCTTCAAAGGAGGAGACAGAGCCGAAGGAGGTCATAGTGATGGACCATGCTAAGGCTCAGGCTCTGCTTTCATCCTCGATGAAAGAGAGGGGCTTCTCGAACTCAAAGGTAGCTGCATTGAGCAAGAAGCTCCCTTCCTTTGTGTCCTCTCCTGCTAGAGCCTTCCCCTTTTTACAGAAAGGGTTTGCGGCTGTACTAAAAGCAGTCGAGGCCGGCAAGCCTTGCCCCTCCATGGAGGAGTATAAACACTTGTCGCTGGCCCTGCCTATGGACCACAAGGATTGGAAGGACGTCCATCTTACGTTCTCAGTTGGGAAGTTGGAGGCTGATATTGCCGGACGTCAGTTCGGCGAGGACCTCCCTAAGCTGTCTGACTCTCTTTTGCGGAGAGAGTTCAAGACAAAAGAAAGACTGGCTGCCTCAATGTCTCTTCAGACTACTCTTGAGACGATGGAAAGTGACCCCAAGGTCCATGAAATGTTCATGGTAGTGGCCAAGACTCATCTGGCCACAGTGACGAAGGATCTTTATAGCTTCGTCAAGGCGAGGAGAGCTTGTAGGGAGTTCGTGTTCACCTCGGCGTCGGTGAGGCACGAGCCAAGGAAACTAATCTCCTCCAACATTTGTGGCAAAGACCTTTTCCCTACCGGATTGGTCAAAGAAGGTGTTGATAAGGCCGCCTTGGAGAATAGAAACCTTCTCCAGAAGTGGGGCCTGGCTATCAAAAGAAAGTCTTCCCCGGATGAGGGTCCTCAACCAAAGAGGAAGACTATGAGGACTAGGCTACCGTCCCGGCCAGCCAAGCCTCTTAGACAGCAACAGCAACTTCAATTGCCATTGCCTTCAGTACCCCAGATGGTGGCACAAACCCCGACCACATTTCAGTGGGTACCCCAGGCTGTGTCGACACAGTCCACGGCATTCACCCAAACGTTCGAAGGGCAGTCTACTTCCTTTCGAGCAAAGCCTAGAGGAGCAGCCAGAGGCTCGTCTAGGCGCCCCTCAAGGGGAAGGGGATACAGGGGTGGTCGCAGTCAGGGAGGCAAGACCTCAGGACGGCAGTCCAAGTGAGATGATGCCGGTAGGAGGGAGACTTCAGAATTTTCGGGATCGGTGGACCTTCGATGCCTGGGCCCACAGCCTACTCAAGAATGGACTGGACTGGAGCTGGTACAGCACTCCACCCCCGTGCCCTCAGTTTTTCCAACACTCCACCCACGTTCTGGAGGAGTACGTTCAAGAACTGTTGGAGAAAAAAGTGATCCGAAGGGTGAAGTCCATCAAATTCCAAGGGAGGCTGTTTTGTGTTCCCAAGAAAGACTCGGAAAAGCTCAGAGTCATTCTGGACTTGTCGCCACTCAACAAGTTTATAGTGAATTGCAAATTCAAGATGCTAACACTGCAACACATAAGGACCTTACTGCCCAAGAGGGCATATTCCGTCTCTATAGACTTGTCAGACGCCTATTGGCACGTTCCAATCAACCGTCGACTCTCCCCCTACCTAGGGTTCAGGCTACAACGAAGACTGTATGCCTTCAGAGCCCTGCCATTCGGGCTAAATATAGCCCCAAGGATTTTCACGAAGCTTGCGAGCGTAGCTCTCAAACAATTACGCCTAAAGGGAATTCAGGTAGTAGCCTACCAGGACGACTGGCTGGTGTGGGCAGCATCCGAGACAGAATGCTTGCAAGCTTCCAGTCAAGTGATCCAGTTCCTAGAGTACCTAGGCTTCAAGATCAACAGAAAAAAGTCTC
Organism: Palaemon carinicauda; assembly: GCF_036898095.1. Taxonomy (NCBI): domain Eukaryota; kingdom Metazoa; phylum Arthropoda; class Malacostraca; order Decapoda; family Palaemonidae; genus Palaemon; species Palaemon carinicauda. The sequence continues at coordinate 5,580,611 of NC_090729.1, forward strand.
GACTTTCTCCATCTCAAGAGTTCCAGTGGCTGGGAATCCACTGGGACCTAATGTCACACCAATTCTCCATCCCGGCGAAGAAAAGGAAGGAGAAGCGGGTTCTGTCAAGAGACTTCTAGATTCCGAAAGGATATCAAGACGCGAACAGGAGAGGGTACTGGGCTCTCTCCAGTTTGCTTCGGGGACAGACCCAGTGCTAAGAGCACAGCTAAAGGATGCAACCGGAGTTTGGAGAAGTTATGCATCAAACGCGCGAAGAGATCTGAGAAGACCAGTTCCGCTTCGGCTACATACTCTTCTCAGGCCTTGGTCCCAAGCCAGACATCTAAAGAAGTCGGTTCTTCTTCAGCCACCTCCCCCGTCGGTGACGATTCACTCAGACGCCTCGAAGGAGGGATGGGGATGTCACTCTCATCGGAAAAAAGTCCAGGGGACTTGGTCCAAGCTATTCAAGACCTTTCACATAAACTTTCTAGAAGCTATGGCAGTGCTCCTTACCTTAAAGAAAGTCTCCCCGCGTCACTCGATCCACATAAGGTTGGTGATGGACAGCGAGGTAGTTGTGAGATGCTTGAATCGACAAGGATCGAGGTCACCACCTCTCAACCAGGTGATGTTGGCCATCTTCCGATTGGTGGAAAAGAAGAAGTGGTACCTGTCGGCAGTTCACCTTCAAGGAGTCCGCAATGTGACAGCGGACGCTCTATCCAGGTTCACACCGATAGAGTTGGAATGGTCCTTAGACGCAGGATCATTCTCCTTCATTCTGAATCAAGTCTTAGAACTGCAGATAGACCTCTTTGCGACGAAAGACAACAAGAAGTTGCCCCTGTACGTGTCCCCGTACGAGGACCCCTTAGCGGAAGCAGTGGACGCGATGTCCCTCGACTGGAACAGATGGTCCAGGATTTATCTGTTCCCTCCTCAAAACCTTCTGTTGAGGGTCCTCAACAAACTGAGATCCTTCAAGGGGGTAGCGGCAATAGTGGCCCACAAGTGGCCGAACAGCGTGTGGTTCCCCCTGGCATTGGAACTACGGTTGAAGTTTCTACCGTTACCAGATCCAGTTCTGACCCAGCGAGTCCAGAAGTCGACTGTCTGCGCTTCATTACAGAAAACCCGGACCCTGCAGCTCATGATTTTCTCTCCCTAGCAGTGAGAAAGCGTTTCGGGATTTTGAAAGCCAGCATAGACTTCCTAGAGGAATATAAGTGCAAATCTACTAGAAGGCAATATGAGTCATCTTGAAGAAAATGGGTGGTCTTTGTCAAGGCGAAGAATCCGCAGGAGATCTCGACAGACTTCTGCTTATCTTTCTTCATCCACCTCCATGGTCAAGGGTTGGCAGCTAACACGATTTCGGCGTGTAAGTCTGCTTTGACAAGACCCTTTCTATATGCCTTCCAGGTCGACCTAGGTAACGAGATCTTTAATAAAGTTCCAAAAGCCTGTGCTAGGCTCAGACCTTCAGCACCTCCAAAGCCCATTTCATGGTCTTTAGACAAAGTTCTTCATTTCGCTTCTCTGTTGAGCAATGAGGAGTGTGCGTTAAAGGATTTGACACAGAAAGTTATTTTCCTATTTGTACTCGCGTCCGGGGCCAGGGTTAGTGAGATTGTAGCCCTCTTGAGAGAGGCAGGTCATGTTCAGTTCTTGGATGGAGGAGAACTGAACCTGTTTCCGGATCCTACGTTTCTCGCCAAGAATGAGTTACCCACCAACAGGTGTGGTCCCTGGAGAATCTGCCCTCTGAAAGAAGATGCATCTCTATGTCCAGTAGAATGCCTAAAGGTCTATCTTCATAAAACTTCAGACTTCAAGGGTGGTCAACTATTAAGGGGAGAAACATTAGGCTCAAAACTATCTCTGAATCAACTTAGAGCGAAAATCACATATTTTATTCGCAGATCGGATCCTGACAGTACACCCGCAGATCACGATCCGAGGAAAGTTGCCTCATCCTTAAATTTCTTTAATTGTATGGATTTTGAACATCTCCGTTCATACACTGGCTGGAAGTCTTCCAGAGAGTTCTTTCGTCACTATGCGAAGCAAGTTGAGGAACTAAAGAGATCTGTGGTAGCAGTGGGTCGCGTCGTTAACCCTACTGTTTAACTCTGCGAGGAACAGTGGTTTTAATTGGGACGATTAATTCCAGGGCGAGTGTGTAGTTACATACTGTACTACAAACTAAGTGAGGGCACTGAGTTGCCCACGTAGACTGTTCCATTTCCAAAGGTGAACCTAGCATAAGTGCAGACATGTGTGCCGAGCGTTTCTAACGCTAATGTGATTGATTTGTAATACAGACTTTTATGACTTTGATACCTCGGTATCTTAAAAGGGCATTAATGTTTTTTCTCTTTCATATAAGCAAGTTCTGTTTACTATCATACTTATGCTTAAAGTTTTGGGTTATCCTCTTCTTATATATATATATATATATATATATATATATATATATATATATATATATATATATATATATATATATATATATATATATATATATATATACATATATATATATATATATTGTGATATCCCCATATGTTGTACATATGTTAACATATCTGATTTGTCTAATGTTTATTTTTCCATTTTCTTTGTAAATACATCACCTTATTTCAGCGCCATCTTCATTCCATTCTTCTCATTATCTCTTGTTTACACTCGCCTTTCTGCTGTAAATCATCCCTGTATTCTTACCTTACATGTTATAAAGTAACCCCAAATTTATTGATTTTGTTAGAATACATTGTTCTCACCACGAGATTCATCTACCTTACTCACCCATTCACCTTGCATTGCTTATTATTGTTGTTTTGAAGTGCTTTTTCATTATTTTATTTAACGTAAGATTAAAGTTTTGTTTATAACATAGTCTATTGTTTCTGTCCTCCAATTATCCTGCTATTGGTGCTTCGATTGTCTGCAACTAGCTTTAAGAAGATACATTTGATCATAATCGACAATATTATACACTCGTAATAAGAAACTAGTGAATTTGGAGGTCTACCCATATGACTTCTATTTTATTGTGTGAAGAGAACTACCGGCCATTGTAAAGGGGTAATTGTTTGCACAGTGGTTCGTCACATAATAGTTGGGGGCCTGTCTGGGATCTGATGTGCGATCTGATGTGCAATCTGATGTGCGATATGATTCATCAAATTTATATCAAGTGATTGAATCGTGAAAGAACAGTTCCAGTGATTATGAACAGTATCGAGTGTTGTGTTGTGGCGTACCAAGGATAAAGGACGACAGTAATAATTCCAAGGTAAGGTAGATGTCTCGTCTCCCTCTCATTAGACATTTATGTATAATATATGTCTGGGTAGTCATTTGGTTGTAAGAGGAACAAGTCACGCTTAATATAGTTAAGACTTAGGTATGCTGATTGTCCAGCTTCTAAACCACCCTTATTAATTGAAGATGCCCCAGTAGGTAGCTTTTAAAGTTTCGCCTACTCAAATCTCGTATCCTAGAGATTTCTCACAAAAAAAAAGTCTGAAGCCCTAAGATTTTGCCATTTCTTAAAATCGCCATTCAAAAGTGATATTTAGGAAATAAATCAAATTTCATTATATGTGATTTATCAAATTAAGTTTCATTATAAGTGAAATTTCCTCCATCTCTATTTCATTATATAGTGATTTATTTTGTTATATAAATTTCGTAAGTCAAATTAGCCAATTTCCAATTTCGGAGATTTTCGTAAATCTAATCGTCATCTCTAGTCAGGAAATTAACTTATATATTGTTTGGTGTTAAAAGTACTATTTTGGTGTACAAATAACATTTACGTGTCGGTAAATGAATATTTAAATACTTGTGTTAAATTACTCCTGTTATATCTATAAAGCGCATACTACGTATTTTGTCCAGTTTGCGCATTATTCTGATAATCAATTACTTTAAACTAGGTGTTGACTATTAACTAGATACTTTATCATAACGAGAATAATATAGTATTTAAATAAATAAAAAGGTAACATTGCAAAGTTATCGAATTAAGCTGGTATAAATTAAAAGGAAATGTAAACTAGAACGTGCTAATTAGGTATGTTTAAAGTAAAAAATACCTTTGCGTTTTAAAGCCTTGTTTACTGATTCGGTAGAATTGTTGTAAAAGTTTGTGATGTTAAGCGTGTCGTTTGAGTAGTTATGAAGTAGTTAGCCGCGTGTTCAAGATCTCGAGCATAAAAAAAAAAAAAAAAATTGTTCAGTTGTTAACGGTGAATAAAAGTTTTATAGTATTATCGTAAGTTTCGCGAGACTCAATTTTGTATTTAAGCTATTTTTGTGTAATGTGATTTAATCATATAATTCTGTAATTTTGTGATCTCTCGATCTTGTAATTTTGTGATCGCTATTTTGTATCTCTGTGATCGAAAGATTGTTATTTTGCGATCGTATGATCTTATACTTATTCTTGTAAAGTTTGGATATTTATTTTAGTTTGTACTTATCTTGCGCCACGGGCGACATTCAAAATGCCTTTCAACTTGCAACAATGTATTGTATCACCACGGGATCATGTAGAATCTCTCACAGTTGCCACAAAAACTGACCTAAAGAATCTAGCTCGCCATTATGATGTACAGGTCCCCGCAACTGCCGTAAAATGTGTAATTCTCAGTCATATTTTGAACTTCCTTGTAGATGAAGATATTGTTCCAGAAGAAGAATTGGCTGACGTTCGAGCTCTAACCGTTACCTATCCAAATGGTGACTTGGATAAACTAAGTCTACAGCTGGAGTTGGAAAAGATGAAGATGCAAGCCGCAACTGCAGCGGCAACTGCCGCAACTGCCGCCGCTGAGGTAGAAGAAAGGAAAGCCGCAGCTGCTGAACGAGCCGCAACTGCCGCCGCTGAGGTAGAAGAGAGGAAACCGCTGCTGCTGAAAGAGCCGCAACTGCCGCAACTCTGGTAGAACGAGAAAGAGCCGCTGCTGCTGAACGAGCTGCAACTGCCGCCATTGAGATAGAAGAGAGGAAAGCCGCTGCTGCAGAGCGCACGGCTGCTGCCGCTGCTTCCCTAGAACGTATCAAGGTGGAAACTGCTGTGGAAGCTGCTGCAATTGCTTTGGAGCAACAAGAAAAAGAAAGTGAACAGAAAAACAAAGCTCTCCGTGTTAGGCTGCAGATTGAGAGAGAAGCGGCCACAGTAACAGAACGGGATCTGGCATTTATAAGACTGAAAGAAAAGGAAGAAGGTAAGCTAATTCCCGAACCCTTTGATGTGGGCAAGGTGCAGAAATTGCTGCCCACATTTGAAGAACGGGAACTTGATAACTACTTTTCTGTGTTCGAAGACACAGCCAAGAATCTCAATTGGCCTCAGGACAAATGGTATTTGATCATCCGGAACTCATTTAAAGGTAAAGCATTATCTGTATGTGCCACTATGTTAGAGGAACATGATTATTTCATAATTAAACAGGCAATCCTTGATGCTTATTCTATTACTGCGGAAGGTTATAGGCAAATATTTCGTAATAGTCAGAAGCAATTTCAGCAAGCCTTTTTAGAATTTATGAATGGAAAGATTAAACAGTTTCAGAAGTGGGTAGACAAAGTAGATGTCAAAACTTTTGAGCAGTTGAAAGATTTAATAGTAATGGAGGAGTTCTAAAGGAAAATACCAGGTGGCATTAATGTGTATCTAAGAGAGCAGAATGAATCTGACCCTAAGAAAGCCGCTTTAAAGGCAGATGACTATGCTCTTTTTCAATATTAAACTTACCCGATAATCATGTAGCTGTCAACTCCGTTGCCCGACAGAAATCTAAGGAGGGATACGCCAGCTATCACAATACTAGAAGGGGGTGTACTAACAGCGCCACCTGTGGCCAGGTACTCAAGTACTTCTTGTTGACACCTCCTCAATTATTCCTCTGTCGTGCCTCCGGCTAGACGTTCTGGGATACGCTCATGGTCTTCGAGTTTATTCTCGCTTATTTGGTGATGTATTCTCTTTGATTTACGGCTGTCGCATTACTGGAAACCTTCTGATATTAGCTAGATAGCTTTTATTTAATTCAGTTTAACGGTTAACGAATTTTTGCTTGTTTTTTGGATCTCCCTTTGACTTCTCTTGAAAACAAAATGTCTGACATTTCGCAAGCCCCCTCCCATAGACGTTGTAGGTCTTGCAATAGACGTATTCCGAAGGTCTCGGTAGATCCTCACACCGCTTGTTCTGACTGTAGGGACATACCCTGTCAGTTAGAAAATCGATGTGAGGAATGCGCCGGTCTTTCGGAATTGGATTTTGTCCGACTTTTAAAGTATTCTTCTAAGTTAGAGAGAATTAGAGCTAGGAGGAGTTCTTCTCACTCTTCTTTATTTTCCTCATCTCATGATCCTCTTCCTGATCCTACCCCTGTAGTGGCTACCCCCGAACCTACTGTGTGCCCTCCGCCTGATATGTCAGTGGTTTTACGTGCTATTCAGGCTTTAGGCGATAAGGTAGAGTCAGTGGTAAGTGACCATAAGTCTCTGATGGCCGAAGTGAAAGAGTTGAAGGCCAAGAGTGCAGTGGGTGAAGTTAGTGCCAGTGCTGTGACGAGTGCTAGTGTCGGTGCAGTGCCTTGTACTAGTGTTAGTGCCAGTGTGGTGCGTGGGGATTTTTCTGTGCGAGCCAGTCGTTCTCCCAGTCCGGGACCTCTTGCAAGCTCCCAAGCCCAGGGGAGAAGCAATGTCGAAGGGCATAAGGGTTCGGCAGGCCTTGTTAGGCGCACAGAATCATCCTCAGTGGTTGCGGGCGTGTCTACCACAGACCGTCACTCCCACTTGCAGACGATTGAGCCCGTCTTCCGCTCGTCCGCTGATCTTCCCTCGGGGAAGAAACGTTGGTCTCAGGTCTCTAGACCGCTTAAACGCAGAGTCCAACCCTCGAGTGCTCAGCCAGGTTGCAGTCGTTGGCTCAGCTCTGACTCGCCTCAGTCTTCTAGCGAGTGTACTCCGCCCAAGAGGAGTAAGGTACAACAGAGCTGCACCGGTGGTGCAACCACTGTTATGGCTTTGCCTCAGTCTGCTACTGTCTCTGCTGATCCCAAGTGGTCTATGCTTCAGTCCATGCAAGCTCAGCTTTCAGACCTGATGCGTGAGTGTCGTGCTGAGAGTGCTGTACCTCCTGCACCTGTGGTACACCTTTCTCCTGCACCGGTTCAGCCTGTGCTGCACCCGCCTGCACCGGTGGTGCACCAACCTCCTGCACCCGTTCAGCCTGTGCTGCACCCGCCTGCACCAGTGGTGCACCTACCTCCTGCACCGGTTCAGCCTGTGCTGCACCCGCCTGCACCGGTGGTGCACCAACCTCCTGCACCCGTTCAGCCTTTGCTGCACCCGCCTGCACCGGTGGTGCACCAACCTCCTGCACCGGTTCAGCCTGTGCTGCACCCGCCTGCACTCGCTGCACCCAGTCGCAGCTCCATCTGCCAGGCGTACGATGTTGTACCAGTGAGTCAGTCTGCTCAGCTGCTGCACCGAGCTCTTCCCGTGCACCCTGATCCTGCTCCTCAGACATCTCTGCTTGCGGGAACTTTACCTTGTTCTACACAGCCTCGATCTATTCACGCTCCACTTATACCACAGGAACAGGAACTTGCTGCACCTCCTCCTTCCACCTCTGTTGTTGTTCCTGCTCGTTCTGACTCTGCGGTTCAGCATTCGTTTCCGATCCCGTCGCCTCATTCTGGGGTTGAGATTTCGGATGATGAGGAAGCACACCTTGATCCCTCTTCGGACGTGGACGAATCCAGACCCTCTCCACAGTCTCTTGATTTTCGCAAGGTCTTGGTTCTTCTCAGGGAGGTTTATCCAGACCATTTTGTCTCAGCTATACCCCGCTCTCCACCATCTGAGTTTTCGCTGGGAGTGCAACAAGCTCAGTCTTCCTATACCAAGCTTGTCTTAGCTAGATCCTCCAAGAGGGCTTTTAGGATCTTAGGGGAATGGCTGCAGTCTAAGCAACTTCTTGGCAAGACTTCCTTCATGTTCCCTCCAACGAAGCTCACTTCGAAAGCGAGCGTTTGGTATGCCACAGGGGAAGCACCAGGCTTGGGAATACCTGCCTCTGCCCAGGCTGACTTCTCAAGTCTGGTAGACTCGCCTCGAAGATCTGCTATGAGACGCTCAAAAGTGTGTTGGACCTTCTCGGACTTGGATCACTTGCTTAAAGGAGTGTTTAGAGCTTTTGAAATGTTTAATTTTCTCGACTGGTGCCTGGGGGCCCTCAGCAAGAAAACCTCCCATACGGACAAAGATTCTGCCATGCTGTTAATGTCCTGTATGGATAAGGCCATCAGAGATGGATCGGGCGAGCTAGCGTCCTTGTTTGTATCAGGGGTTTTGAAGAAAAGGGAACAGCTGTGTTCTTTCCTTTCTGCCAGCATTACCCCTTGCCAACGTTCACAACTTCTGTTTGCTCCTCTTTCGAAGTTTATTTTTCCCGAAGAGCTCATTAAAGATTTGTCGGCTGCTTTGATACAGAAGGACACGCACGATCTTGTAGCTTCTTCGGCTCGTAAGTCTAAGGCTACCACCTCAGCCCCTAAGACTTACCGCCCCCCAGTGGCTGATTCCCCTGCGACTAGATTCATACCGCCCTTTCGTGGTAGAGCCCCCAGCCGAGGAAGCTCCCGTCCAGACTCTTACAGAGGCAAGTCCAGGAAAGGATCCAAGCCATCCAAAGGAAAACACTGACTCTCCGATTCTCCAGACGACAGTAGGAGCCAGACTCAAGACCTTCTGGCGAGCTTGGGAGATGAGAGGTGCAGACGCACAGTCTGTCAGTTGGCTGAGGTTCGGTTACAGGATTCCATTCTTCCTTCAACCACCTCTGACCACTTCGCCCATCAACCTCTCTCCCAACTACAAAGAGGAGGACAAGAGGCTAGCTTTGCACCAGGAGGTGTCGCTTCTTGTGCAGAAGAAGGCTGTGGTTGTAGTCCGGGACCATCAATCCCCGGGCTTCTACAACCGCCTCTTTCTTGTGGCCAAGAAGACAGGAGGTTGGAGACCTGTGCTGGACGTCAGCGCTCTCAACGAGTATGTCACCAAGCTGACGTTCACGATGGAGACAACCAAGTCGGTCTTGGCAGCGGTCAGACAGGAGGACTGGATGGTCTCATTGGACTTGAAAGATGCTTATTTTCACGTTCCGATTCATCCAGACTCCCAACCTTTCCTAAGATTCGTTTTCGGAAAGGTCGTCTACCAATTCCAAGCCCTGTGTTTTGGCCTAAGCACAGCTCCTATGGTCTTTACCCTTCTGATGAGGAATGTAGCCAAATTCCTTCACTTGTCAAACATCAGAGCCTCCCTCTACCTAGACGACTGGCTGTTGAGAGCCTCCTCGAGTCGTCGTTGTCTGGAGAATCTTCATTGGACTTTAGACCTTATCAGAGACCTGGGTCTATTAGTCAATTTGGAAAAATCTCAACTCATTCCCTCACAATCCATCGTGTATCTGGGAATGGAAATTCAGAGTCAGAGTTTTCGGGCTTTTCCATCGGCACCCAGGATAAGCCAAGCCCTAGAGTGCATCATGAGCATGCTGAAGAGGAACAGTTGCTCAGTGAGGCAGTGGATGAGTCTCACAGGGACTCTCTCATCCCTAGCCCTGTTTGTCGAGCTGGGCAGACTCCACCTCCGCCCTCTTCAATTCCACCTTGCAGCTCATTGGGACAAGAGTTCTACCCTGGAAGCAATCTCTATCCCTATCAACCAAGAGATGAAGACCACTCTCCTGTGGTGGAAGCACAACCTCCTTCTCAAGGAGGGTCTATCATTGGCCATCCAGACCCCCCAACTTCATCTCTTCTCAGATGCATCGGACTCGGGCTGGGGTGCAACCTTGGACGGAAAGGAATGCTCCGGAATGTGGAACGAGGAACAACGTTCTCTCCACATCAACTGCAAGGAACTGCTGGCAGTTCATCTAGCCCTGTTGAACTTCAAGTCCCTCCTGCTAGGCAAAGTGGTGGAGGTGAACTCGGACAACACCACAGCCTTGGCTTACATCTCCAAGCAAGGGGGGACCCATTCGAGGAGCCTTTACGAGATCGCAAGGGACCTCCTCATTTGGTCAAGAAGTCTAAACCTCTCTCTAGTCACGAGGTTCATCCAGGGCAATATGAACGTGTCAGCAGATCGTCTGAGCAGAAGGAATCAGGTCATTCCCACGGAATGGACCCTCCACAAGAGTGTGTGCAACAGACTTTGGACCTTGTGGGGTCAACCTACCATAGATCTGTTTGCCACCTCCATGACCAAGAGACTTCCTCTGTTTTGTTCTCCTGTTCCAGACCCTGCAGCAGTTCATGTGGATGCTTTTCTACTGAACTGGTCCCTTCTCGACCTGTACGCATTCCCTCCGTTCAAGATAATCAACAAGGTTCTGCAGAAATTCGTCTCGCACGAAGGGACACGGCTGACGCTGGTTGCTCCCCTTTGGCCTGCAAGAGAATGGTTCACAGAGGTACTACAATGGCTAGTAGACTTCCCCAGGACTCTACCTCTAAGAGTGGACCTTCTACGTCAACCTCACGTAGACAGGTTACATCCAAACCTCCACGCTCTTCAACTGACTGCCTTCAGACTGTCGAAAGATTCGCTAGAGCTCGAGGCTTTTCGAAGGAGGCAGCCAGGGCTATTGCCAGAGCAAGAAGGGTTTCCACTCGTAGGGTCTACCAGTCTAAGTGGGAGGTCTTCCGAAGCTGGTGTAGAGCCAATTCAATATCCTCTACCAATACCTCTGTGACCCAAATAGCTGACTTCCTGCTTCATCTTAGGAATGAGAGATCCCTTTCAGCTCCTACGATTAAGGGATATAGGAGTATGTTGGCCTCAGTTCTCCGCCATAGAGGTTTGGACCTGTCTTCCAACAAGGACCTTCAAGACATTCTTAAGTCTTTTGAGACGTCTAAAGATCGTCGTCTTTCCACTCCAGGCTGGAATTTAGACGTAGTCTTAAGGTTCCTTATGACATCTAGGTTCGAACCTCTCCAGTCAGCTTCATTCAAGGACCTTACCCTCAAGACTCTTTTTCTCGTTTGCCTGGCAACAGCTAAGAGAGTCAGTGAGGTTCATGCCTTCAGCAAGAACATTGGTTTTACGACCGAGTCTGCTACATGTTCTTTCCAGCTTGGATTCCTAGCAAAGAACGAACTTCCTTCACGTCCTTGGCCTAGATCGTTCGAGATACCTAGCCTTTCCAACATGGTAGGTAACGAACTTGAGAGAGTTCTTTGCCCTGTCAGAGCTCTCAAATATTATCTCAAGAGGTCTAAACCTCTCCGAGGACAGTCAGAAGCCTTATGGTGTGCCATCAGGAAACCCTCGAGACCCATGTCCAAGAATGGGCTTTCGTATTATATAAGGCTTCTGATTAGAGAAGCACATTCTCACTTAAAGGAGGAAGACCTTGCATTGCTGAAGGTAAGGACCCACGAAGTAAGAGCCGTAGCTACTTCGATGGCCTTTAATAAAAACCGTTCTCTGCAGAGTGTAATGGATGCAACCTATTGGAGGAGCAAGTCAGTGTTTGCATCATTTTATCTGAAAGATGTCCAGTCTCTTTACGAGAACTGCTACACCCTGGGACCATTCGTAGCAGCGAGTGCAGTAGTAGGTGAGGGCTCAGCCACTACATTCCCTTAATCCCATAACCTTTTTAACTTTTCTCTTGAATTCTTTTTGTTGTTTTTATGGTTGTTACGGTAGGCTAAGAAGCCTTCCGCATCCTTTTGATTTGGCGGGTGGTCAATTCATTCTTGAGAAGCGCCTAGGTTAAAGGTTGTGTAGAGGTCCTTTAGTAGGGGTTGCAACCCTATATACTTTAGCACCTTGGGTTGATTCAGCCTCCAAGAGGAACGCTGCGCTCAGTAAGGAAGACGAACTTAAAAAAGAGGCAGAGTAACGGTTCAATTCGACTTCCTTACCAGGTACTTATTATTTCATTTGTTATTAGAGATAACTGTTATATGAAATTTGGGGATACTTGGCTATCCTTTAATCTTGTTCACTGGTTTTCACCCACCCCCCTGGGTGCGAATCAGCTACATGATTATCGGGTAAGTTTAATATTGAAAAATGTTATTTTCATTAGTAAAATAAATTTTTGAATATACTTACCCGATAATCATGATTTAATTGACCCTCCCTTCCTCCCCATAAAGAACCAGTGGGATCGAGGAATAATTGAGGAGGTGTCAACAAGAAGTACTTGAGTACCTGGCCACAGGTGGCGCTGTTAGTACACCCCCTTCTAGTATTGTGATAGCTGGCGTATCCCTCCTTAGATTTCTGTCGGGCAACGGAGTTGACAGCTACATGATTATCGGGTAAGTATATTCAAAAATTTATTTTACTAATGAAAATAACATTTTTCATAAAGTAGGTAAAACCCCATATAGAGAAACTAGACCTAAGGAAACTTGTACATACTGCAAACAAAAAGGACATCATATTTCAGAATGTCCTGATCCACATTGTGCAGCTTCATACTTAAAGAGAAAACCTAATCCCCCTCAATTCTCTCCTAAGCAAATGAATCTGCCCAAACAGGAACCAAAACCTAAGGTGGAGAAGAAAAAGACCTTCCATTGTGCATCACACGAGTCCCAAGCGTTTGCACCCTTCACTTGCTCAGGCAAAATAAATGGTAAACCTGTAACCATACTCAGAGACACTGGATCCTCTCAAACGATCGTCTCCCCTAAAGTAATACGACCTAAAGGTGAAACTCACAGGTATGTTGCAGTTAATGACCTAACCAGTAAGTCTATGTTGCCTCTCATTAATGTAAACCTTCATTGTCCTTATTTCTCTGGAACTACTGAAGTAGCTGTAAATCCAGAACTGTTACCATGCAAGAATGTAGATATAATCCTGGGTAATGACATAGCTAACTCTGTTGTCTTAACAAACTTAATAGCAGTATCTCCAGGTGATGTTGTACAGGAGGAATGCTTAGCAGTGACACGAAGCAGTAAAAAGGACACCCCTACTGAATCATCATCAAACCCGTTGCCAGTCTCTGAACCTATGGATTTCAACGAGTTGATGAGTACATATAAGATCCAGCCTGATTCCTTTAGCTATCAACAAAGGAAAGATATCACTCTACAGCAGTGTTTCAACCAAGTGAAACCAAAGGATACCAACAAGTGTTCTTATTTTTATATTAATAATGATGTACTAATGAGAAAATTCAGGTCCAGCAAGATCAGTCATCTAGAAACCTGGAAGGATCTATTCCAGGTAGTTGTTCCTAAGGATATAAGACCTCTGATCCTAGAATTGTCTCACTCTGCTGACTCTCATCTTGGTATCACTAAAACATATGAACGCATCAGTCAAGACTTTTATTGGCCAAACATGAAGAATGACATTAAAGAGTACATAAAAACATGTACATGTCAAAAAGTAAGTAGTCCTAATGTGAAAGTACCAGTTGCACCATTAAAACCTATACTTGTGCCTAAAGAACCTTTTAGTAAGATCATAGTAGATTGTGTAAGCCCTTTGCCTAAGACAAAAGGGTGACATGAATACTTGCTTACGGCCTTATGCCCAACTACCCGTTATCCATTTGCAGTACCTTTAAGAAACATTTCAGCCAAGAACATCCTAAAGTCACTAGTGTCCATATTTACTGTTGTAGGATTTCCAACTGAACTACAATGTGATCAAGGAACCAATTTCATGAGTCATGCTTTTAAAACCGCTATGAAAGATTACCATATAACCCAAGTCTCATCCTCAGCTTACCATCCACAGACCAATGGAGCATTAGAACGCACTCACCAGACCATTAAAAATCTTCTCCGGAAATACATCCATAGTTCAGGTAACGAGTGGGATTGCGATTTGGAACTGATCATGTACATCATACGAGGAGTTCGAAACCAGTCTACTGGTATGTCACCTTTTGAACTACTCTTCGGTCGACGGCCACGAACTATCCTCAGTTCAGTCAAAGAACGCATCCTGAAGTTGGGAGATAATGAGGTACCTCTTTCCCAATATATTTCGGAACTCAACAGGAAACTTTCAGATCTTCACTCCATTGCCAAAACTAACTTGATAACAGCTCAAGAGAAGATGAAGATTAACTATGATAAAAAGGCTAAAACCAGAAGTTTCAAAGTAGGAGATGCAGTGCTGCTATACCATCCGATTGCAGGCTCTCGCCTACGAGAGAAATACCAGGGACCTTATACCATCACTCAACGTATCTCGCCAACCAACTATATAATCGCCACTCCAGATAAGCGTAAGTCTACTCAATTAGTCCACATAAACCTCTTAAAGGCCTATTTGTCTCCTTCAACAGCTGAAAGTAAAACGGTAATGATTACAAGTACCATACCATACATAGATTGTCCTATGGATCAATTTACAGATGATCCAATAACTGCATCTTGGTAGGATTCTCAAAACTCAAAGATCTTGGAAAACTTATCAGACTATCTACAACCCTTATATGCATCAAAATTTAAATCTTTAGTAGCTTTATTCCATGAATTTCCTAGTATAACTTCAGATAAACCAGGCAGATGCACCATGCTAGATCATGACATCAAACTACAACCAGGTGCTGCACCCATTAAACAAGCTTTCTATCGAACATCACAGAAGAAATTGGGTATCATGAAAGAAGAGGTGAACTACTTGATAAGAGAAGGATTGGCAGAACCCAGTGCGTCACCATGGGCTTCCCCATGTCTCCTAGTAGGAAAGAAAAATGGTAAATTTCGTCTTTGTACCGATTACAGAAAAATTAATAATTTAACAATTAAAGATTCGTATCCTCTACCAAGAATACAAGATATCATTGACCAAGTAAGTAATTCAACCTACTTAACCCAAATAGATTTGCTGAAGGGTTATTACCAAATTAAATTAACAGAAACGGCAAAGGAAATTTCTTCATTTATCACTCCATTTGGATTATTTAGTTATAATGTAATGCCATTCGGATTAGCCAACGCACCTGCCACCTTCCAAAGAGTAATGTCTTTAATTTTACAGGACTTGGAAAAGTATTTGTATATTTAGATGACATCATTATTGCCTCTGACACCTGGGTAAACCATATTCAAAGAATAAAAGAAGTTTTCTCAAGGTTGAAACAACATGGATTAACGATCAACTTAGCAAAAAGTAATTTTTGCAAAGGTCAGGTATCTTACCTTGGTCATCAAGTTGGCAGTGTTAAATTATTACCCTATGATGCAAATATTAGCGCCATAACTTCTTATCCTGTTCCAACTACCAAACAGGAATTAAAAAGATTTCTAGGTATGGTAGGATATTACTCTAAGTTCAGTCCAAATTTCTCACCATTCACAGGACCACTATTTGCTTTAACTTCTTCAAAAGTAAATTTTCCTTGGAGCCAGCAACATGATCAAATATTTAACCAGCTAAAAACTTACTTGTCATCTCCTATATTAATGGCACCCTAATCTCACCAAACCTCTCACCAAACCATTCTATCTCCAAACAGACGCTAGTGATCTTGGATATGGGGGCATTTTATTACAGCATCCTGCTCCAATAACAGCCATAACAGGAAACCTACCCCCACTAGCTGATCTGTTACCAGTGTCTTATTCCAGTGGACGATTTATGGGTTCCCA
>NC_090729.1:5618769-5621269 GCF_036898095.1 Palaemon carinicauda
ATGAAAGTAGATGGCAACCATAAATCAATGGTAAAGTAATTAGTAGCAATAAATCCTCTGAGAAAGTAGATGGTTCAAATAAATCAACTGATAAAGTAGATAACAACAATAAATCAACTGATAAAATAGATGATAACAATAAACTAATGCTAAGGTAGATGGCAGCAATAAATAAACTGATAAAGTAAAAGACAAAAATAAAACAATTATAAAGTAGATGGCAGCAATAAATCAACTGATAAAGTAGATGGCAGCAATAAATCCAGTGGTAAAGTAAAGGCCATCAATAAATCGAGTGATACAGTACATGAAACCAAAGTTCTTCCATACAAATAATCTATGGCACTATCAATAAACCAAAAAATCAAAGAATGAATAAAAGAACAGGTGAATATAGAAATAGACAGATATATGGATTAGATAAAAGGTAAATGAACGGATAAAGGAAATGATGTAAGATTAAATCCAATTTCCATTTTGTAGTTTCATGCTCTGCTTTTTGGCACGGAGGGACTTTAACAGCATTTCTGCAAGCTGAATTTTATTAATAGCTCTAATTTTTTTTTTCGATTTCATGGTAGAATGTTAGAACTTTATGAATATTTTTCATGTAAAACTTAGAAAACGCTGGAATTGTTATTTGTTTTAATATGTATGCATGCAAATTCAAATTCTCGTCTGGTGATGACTTTTTCTCGTATAGTAAACTTGAAAAAAAAGTTATTTGATGAACAAATGTAATCAATAAATTCTCGAAAATATATATATATATTTTTTTTTGGGGGGGGGGGGTGGTTTGGTAGTTATATGCAACAACACTATTTTGAAAGCAGCAAATCACAATTACTCAAGGAAATGAAATACACATTTTAAGGGCAATGGAAAAGTACCGGCTCTTTCTTTTATACTGAAGTAACGGCCAGGGAAACTTTGGAGAGAAAAAGAGGCGAATTTAAATATCCTTGACACAAAACATAAAATTTCTTTGAATTATTAACTAATTTCAACACTACATGATCATTTGATTAAAAAAAAAAAAACAAAAAAAAAAAACAAAAAAAAAAATTATCAATTTCCAGTTCATTCAAAAATGTATAAAGTTTCTGCAGTCTCATTTGCTTTCGTCGGTGGCTAATATATTTGACTTTTGTAACAAATGATTAAATATATCGTATGGCTTTGGTGCACTTGCGTTTCTTGAGGAGTAACATTCCATGTTCCTAACACAACCAAGAGAGAGAGAGAGAGAGAGAGAGAGAGAGAGAGAGAGAGAGAGAGAGAGAGAGAGAGAGAGAGAGAGAGAGAGCAACATGGAAATTCTAAGAAAAAAGGAATGCTAAACCTCTGGTCGTTGAAAGTTCTTATATTAAGAAAGATTTCCTTCTCAGCGGAGGAGAGAAATAGTAAGTCGGATAAGAATTGTAAGATAAAAGAGAAAGAACTGTCTGTCACAAATGCACTTATCGGAATCTGTCTTAATCTTAAGCAAATATTGCAAGACGGGCAAATCTAATATCGGAAAATTACTTAATCCAATTATAACCAAATTTGAAATATTGACGTTGTCATTTTTTTCTGTCGTTTATTACAGTAGGAGTTATAGTTTATTCAGATTTATATTTTGTGCTGAATAAGAGTAAAGTGTTTAAAATTATAAAATACGTTTTCAATACTGCATAAAGGAATAAAATGATTGCATAAATCGAATGCTTCTCTATGTAACGGCCATATAACCTTGTAAATATAACAGGATTTGAAGCACCAAATAACGAATAAAAGTATTCTCAAGTTCTTCATTATTAAATGGAGTTCATATTAAAAAAAAAAAAAAATATTTGCCATTTACTTAACATTGGGTTTACTTTCAAAGTACTGCTGCGTTCTTGTACTTTGATGAACTTATCCAAATGTTACAGATTTATCATTGGGTTATACCCAACAAACTGCTAAGTTTGGTCAAAATCGGCATTGTATCTTTAGAGTAAAGTTACAAACAAAGAATTAAACTAATGAACATACGAGCAGACAAGGTTGAATACATACACCTCGTAGCAAAATCGAATATTTGATTAAAGTCGTACAGTGCTTTAATGGTCATCATGCGTGAAACTGTAAGCTTTATGGAGTATGGGGAGGACGAATACCACTCCAAGCAGGTTGTTGTTGTTGTTTCTTTTTTAATAAAGGAATACAATTTAACCAACCGTAAGATAATATTCATAACCTAATCATGATTGTTTTTCTTCTTTGTAAATACTGCCATTTGGATCTCAAAGATTATTTTTATTATATCCTCCCACAACCATCCAAGTCTCTCATAGAAATGTTTCTTTTTTTTCTTTTTTTTTATCCACGATTTGTGATGATGGTTAACGCCAACAAATTTATACTTTCGTGGACAAAATAGATTCATAGATAGTTATTATTATTATTATACTAATGTACATGACCCGTCAAAAATGACGGCTATATATTACTATAGAAATGCACACACGCAACC
>NC_090729.1:5626269-5631269 GCF_036898095.1 Palaemon carinicauda
ACCGGAGGAAGCAGCAGGGCCTACCGGAACTACATCACAATCACTCGCCATTCATTCCTATTTCTAGCACGCTCTCTTGCCTCTCTTACATCTATCCTCCTATCACCCAGAGCTTCCTTCACCCCATCCTTCCACCAAAACCTTGTCCTTCCTCTTGTACTTCTCCCATTAACTTTGCATTCATCACCTTCTTTAGCAGACAGCCATTTTCCATTCTCTCAACACGGCCAAACCACCTCAACACATTCATATCCACTCTATCTGCCAACTCATTTCTTACACCCGTTCTCACCCTCACCACTTCGTTCCTAACCCTATCTACTCGAGATACACCAGCCATACTCCTCAGACACTTCATCTCAAACACATTCAATTTCTGTCTCTCCATCACTTTCATCCCCCACAACTCCGATCCATACATCACAGTTGGTCCAATCACTTTCTCATATAGAACTCTCTTTACTT
Source organism: Palaemon carinicauda (assembly GCF_036898095.1). Classification (NCBI taxonomy): domain Eukaryota; kingdom Metazoa; phylum Arthropoda; class Malacostraca; order Decapoda; family Palaemonidae; genus Palaemon; species Palaemon carinicauda. Next base: position 5,626,735 of record NC_090729.1, read on the forward strand.
TCATGGCCAACCCTCTATTTTTTACTACTCCCTTAACTGCCCCCAACACTTTGCAACCACCATTCACTCTCTGATGTACATCTGCTTCCACTCCACCATTTGCTGCAACAACAGACCCGAAGTACTTAACTGATCCACCTCCTCAAATAACTCTCCATTCAACATGACATTCAACCTTGCAACACCTTCCCTTCTCGTACATCTCATAACCTTACACTAGTCGGTCAAGCTTCTCTTCTGGGTCTGCAACCAGTACAGTATCACCCGCAAACAACAACTGATTTACAACCCATTCATGGTCATTCTCGTCTACCAGTTTTAATCCTCGTCCAAGCACTCGAGCATTCACCTCTCTCACCACTCCATCAAAATATTAGTTAAACAACCACAGCGACATCACGCATCCTTGTCTAAGCGCCACCCTCACCGTAAACCAATCACTCAATTAATTTCCTATTCTATCAAATGCTTTACTACCTTTGTAAAAACTTTTCACTGTTTACAACAACCTTCCACCAACTCCATATAACCTCATCACATTCCACATTGCTTCAATATCAACTCTATTATACGCTTTCTCCAGATCCATAAACGCAACATACACCTCCTTACCTTTTGTTAAATATTTCTTGCATATCTGCCTAACTGTAAAAATCTGATTCATACAACCCCTACCTCTTCTAATACCCCCCTGTACTTCTAAGGTTGCATTCTCTGTTTTATCCTTAATCCTATTAATAATTACTATACCATATACTTTTCCAACTACACTAAAAAAACTGATACCTCTTGAATTACAACACTCATGCACATCTCCCTTACCCTTATATAGTGGTACAGTACATGCACAAACCCAATCTACTGGTGCCATTGACAACACAAAACACATATTAAACAATCTCACCAACCATTCAAGTACAATCATACTCCCTTCCTTCAACATCTCAGCTCTCACATCATCCATACCAAAGGTTTTTCCTACTCTTGTTTCATCTAGTGCTCTCCTCCCTTCCTCTATTGTAATCTCTCACTCATTCTCATCTCCCATCACTGGCACTTCAACACCTGCATCAGCAATTATATCTCCCTCCCTATTATCCTCTCTCTCTCTCTCTCTCTCTCTCTCTCTCTCTCTCTCTCTCTCTCTCTCTCTCTCTCTCTCTCTCTCTCTCTCTCTCTCTCTTTATATATCTATATATATATATATATATATATATATATATATATATATATATATATATATATATATATATATATATATATATATATATATATATATATATATATACACACATACATACATACATATATATATATATATATATATATATATATATATATATATATACATATATACATACATACATACATATATATATATATATATATATATATATATATATATATATATACACGTACATATATATATACATATATATATATATATATATATATATATATATATATATATATATATATATATATATATATATATATATATATATATATATATACACTTTTGGGAAAGATACTCTATAAAGCAATTTCAATTAAATATGATTGCCTTAATGGCTTTAATGTATTTCCTATAAGAATCCTCGTATTTCCTGACTTTTTTCATGTATTCATGTGTAAGTCTTTAAGTAAAGAAACGATGATCGTTCACTTTCTTCATCTATTCAATTCACAAAAGCACTATTTTGTCAAATTATCTTTATGAAGTGATTATTGGTTAACACACTTTAACAATCCCCTTCATATATGAGAGATTGCGAAGATTATTATTAATTATTATGAAATTACATTCTAAATAAAAAAAAGAAAAGAGTATAGGTGTTATGTTGCAGAATTTAGAGATTCTCAGATAATGTACAGCATATTGGCTTATTAACTATATATATATATATATATATATATATAATATATATATATATATATATATATATATATATATATATATATATATACATATATATATATATATATATATATATATATATATATATACATATATATATATATATTAATGATAAATTTTGCCCATTTTTCATATTCAAATAAGCCATATATATTTTTGATACATTAATGTCTGGATTCTCTTAACGACCTCGGGATCAGAGCCCCAGGCGAAATCACACAAAGACAAGAGCTTGGGTCCGGCCGGGAATCGAACCCTGGTCGGCAAGCTTGTATACACAGTGACTAAGCCACTTGGCCACGAAGAAAGATAAACGTTAATGACAATTCTTCTGTACTTATACCTGTCGAATTCAGGTATTTTGTACTTAGAATTGAAATCAACCCATCTTCACCATCGTAGTTAATTGGTATTTTGTTACTTGGCATTCAATTAATGATAAATTTTGCACATTTAGACGTGTTTTTCATATTCAAATAAGCCATATATATTTTTGATACATTAATGTTTGGATTCTCTGAACGACCTCGGGATCAGAGCCCCAGGCGAAATCACACAAAGACAAGAGCTTGGGTCCGGCCGGGAATCGAACCCTGGTCGGCAAGCTTGTATAGACAGTGACTAAGCCACTTGGCCACGAAGAAAGATAAAAGTCAATGACAATTCTTCTGTACTTATACCTGTCGAATTCAGGTATTTTGTACTTAGAATTGAAATCAACCCATCTTCACCATCGTAGCTAATTGGTAGTTTGTTACTTGGCATTCAATTAATGATAAATTTTGCACATTTAAACGTGTTTTTCATTTTCAAATAAGCCATATATATTTTTGATATATAATGTCTGGATTCTCTTAACGACCTCGGGATCAGAGCCCCAGGCGGAATCACACAAAGACAAGAGCTTGGGTCCAGCCGGGAATCAAACCCTGGTCGGCAAGCTTGTATAGACAGTGACTAAGCCACTTGGCCACGAAGAAAGATAAAAGTCAATGACAATTCTTCTGTACTTATACCTGTCGAATTCAGGTATTTTGTACTTAGAATTGAAATCAACCCATCTTCACCATCGTAGCTAGTTGGTAGTTTGTTACTTGGCATTCAATTAATGATAAATTTTGCACATTTAGACGTGTTTTTCATATTCAAATAAGCCATATATATTTTTGATAAATTAATGTCTGGATTCTCTTAACGACCTCGGGATCAGAGCCCTAGGCGAAATCACACAAAGACAAGAACTGGGACCGGCCGGGAATCGAACCCTGGTCGGCAAGCTTGTATAGACAGTGACTAAGCCACTTGGCCACGAAGAAAGATAAAAGTCAATGACAATTCTTCTGTACTTATATCTGTCGAATTCAGGTATTTTGTACTTAGAATTGAAATCAACCCATCTTCACCATCGTAGCTAATTGGTAGTTTGTTACTTGGCATTCAATTAATGATAAATTTTGCACATTTAGACGTGTTTTTCATATTCAAATAAGCCATATATATTTTTGATACATTAATGTCTGGATTCTCTTAACAACCTCGGGATCAGAGCCCCAGGTGAAATTAAACAAAGACAAGAGCTTGGGTCCGGCCGGGAATCGAACCCTGCTCGGCAAGCTTGTATAGACAGTGACTAAGCCACTTGGCCACGAAGAAAGATAAAAGTCAATGACAATTCTTCTGTACTTATACCTGTCGAATTCAGGTATTTTGTACTTAGAATTGAAATCAACCCATCTTCACCATCGTAGCTAATTGGTAGTTTGTTACTTGGCATTCAATTAATGATAAATTTTGCACATTTAGACGTGTTTTTCATATTCAAATAAGCCATATATATTTTTTATACATTAATGTCTGGATTCTCTTAACGACCTCGGGATCAGAGCCCCAGGCGAAATCACACAAAGACAAGAGCTTGGGTCCGGCCGGGAATCGAACCCTGGTCGGCAAGCTTGTATAGACAGTGACTAAGCCACTTGGCCACGAAGAAAGATAAATGTCAATGACAATTCTTCTGTACTTATACCTGTCGAATTCAGGTATTTTGTACTTAGAATTGAAATCAACTCATCTTCTCCATCGTAGCTAATTGGTAGTTTGTTACTTGGCATTCAATTAATGATAAATTTTGCACATTTAGACGTGTTTTTCATATTCAAATAAGCCATATATATTTTTGATACATTAATGTCTGGATTCTCTTAACGACCTCGGGATCAGAGCCCCAGGTGAAATCACACAAAGACAAGAGCTTGGGTCCGGCCGAGAATCGAACCCTGGTCGGCAAGCTTGTATAGACAGTGACTAAGCCACTTGGCATCGAAGAAAGATAAAAGTCAATGACAATTCTTCTGTACTTAGTCATTGTGTACAGAAGAATTGTCATTGAATACTCAGAAATATTGCATTTCGCAATAAAATCTCAAAGACTTTTTTTATTTGAATGTTCTTGGTGGCCAACCATAAATGTTTTTTGCAATCTAAAATCTTAATAGATTCCTTGTACCATAACATCGGCCTCGGAATCATAACAAAGATAAAAAGTGCCAATATCATAGGTTCCATATTAGTTTTACAAGTAATCAGTAGGCCTATACATGTTTCCCACGTATTGCTT
>NC_090729.1:5646269-5661269 GCF_036898095.1 Palaemon carinicauda
CCTTTGCTATTGGATGTAGGAATCTGCTTGCAATCTTTAGAGACTTTATGAAACAAAGAGCAGACAATAAATGAAGAATGGTGTGATATTAAGAACAGTCAGATGGTCGTGAAGTTTTGGGACATGTTACAATGAGAGAACCATGGATATGATACTTGGTATACTATAAAAAGGAGACAGACAGAAATTGATTGTTGAGAGTTTCCGAGGAAGTAACAAAAATTACAAAGTAGAGCATGCTGAGTATTTCATTATTGATAGTGAAGTCAAAAGAAACGCCGGGAATAACTGGAGAGAATATTTAGACAGGAAAGCTCTGAATTCTGGAGTGGCTATGGTGTAAGAATTGCTCATATAATTATTATTGAAAGCTCTACTGAGGCAAATAAAAAGAGGCATATAACAATAAAAAAGAGAGATGGATCTGCCATAGCAACAGAAGATAAAGGATAGCAACGTTGGATAGAACACTTTAGTGAGGTCATAAATAGAAGATTTGAGGGGAATAATTTGATTGATATACCTAAAGCTGGTGAAGGCCTTGGTGAGCCTAGGAATGAATTCAGTGTGTTTAAAGTCGAAGCTATCATATAAAAAAATTAAGAGACGGAAAACCCTGGATACGATGAAATAACTGCCGAGATGATATTGGCGGAAAATGGAGTGACTCCCAAAATACTTACACGACTATTTTGTAGAATGTGTCGTGAAGAATGAGAGCTAGGAGTCTCCGTGAAACTAGCATAAAATTGGGATATGACTGATTGCAATAATTACAGAGGCATCACACTTACGTCATTTGTCATGAGAATATAATATGCTCATTCCAAAGAGACTAGAGAGAAAGAACAAGATAAAGTTGAGAGATGAGGAAGCAGCATTTAGAAAAGGAAGAAGTTCATGAGCATAGAAAATGCAAAATAAATATCAGTGGAGTCCTATCAAATGAATTCCTAGTGAACAATGGAGTACTCCAAGGGAATGTGTTGTCACCTATGTTGTTTATCCTCCTCATGGATATTGTAATGCATAGAACAGTTGGGGATGGCGGAGAAGGATTGGAATGGATTGGTAACAGGAAATAAGAGAGACCTAGAGTATGCTGATGATGCTGTCCTTGTTACCAAAACACCACAGGATTTTAGTTTGATGAAAGGTTGAAAAAAAAGATGATCAGACCCTGGCTAGGTTAAGTAAAGTTTATGAAATCAAATCGCCTGAAACAACATAAAATCAGGATATATATCAATTTAGTGAGATCGGTGTTACTGTATAGACATGAGTAAGAGTAGTCTTTGTGGTTTTAAGGAAAAAAAAACACATTAGAAGAATATTGGGAGTTAAATAGCAGAAGATCATTAGAAATTAAACTATAAGCGAGATTACTCTAGTGCCATATGTGGACGAGATCATGGTGAAGGATACATAGAGATGGTCTGGGCATGCTCTTCGCATTCCCCAAAAGAGATTAGTTCAACACACTTTCAACTGGGCTCCACAAGGCATTATAAGAGTTGAAAGTCCTAGGCCTACATGGCTGAGGACTATGAAGCGTGAAGTAGGATATGATGAATGGAGAATTATTGATTCAAAAGCTCAAGAAAGATACGACTGGCGAAATCTAAGCGAGGCCCTTTGCGTCAGTAGGGTTATATATTATATATATATATATATATATATATATATATATATATATATATATATATATATATATATATATATATATATATATATATATATATATATATATATATATATGTGTGTGTGTGTGTGTGTGTGTGTGTGTATCGAGAGAGAGAGAGAGAGAGAGAGAGAGAGAGAGAGAGAGAGAGAGAGAGAGAGAGAGAGAGAGCTCGTAGTTGTACCATCACTTTCAGGGCTGGTAGTTGATGGTGTCGAGAGAGGTTTTGTCAGGGAACTTTGGCTCAATGTTAAGACGATTTTTTGTTTTTCGGCGGGATCATTGGGAATTTGAACTAATCGAGTGTATCGTGATAGATTACGTACAGTGGTAGATGAAGTATTGTACAGGTTCCCCTGGATTCCTATATTCATTTCGGCTATTACTGCTTTCCTACCTCAACTCCTAATATTAATATGTTCCATTTGTCGTCTATTCTCTTTCCTTTTGAATTTAGATTATTTAATTGCTGGCTTATATGCGTCTCTCATTGGGTATGGGCATATTCAGGAACTACTCTCTTCCATTTATCACAAATGAAATCATCGTTATAATTAATTAACATATCTTTTTGCTGGTAAAGATTGAAATGTTAATTTCCAACAAATTGGATGCAGTTCTTCTTAGTTGTTAATATTATTATTATTATTATTATTATTATTATTATTATTATTATTATTATCATTATTATTATTATTATTATTATTATTATTATTATTAGCTAAGATACAACCCTAGTTGGAAAAGCAGGATACTATAATCTCAGAAAGAATAGCGCGCCTGAATGTAACCTGAAGCAAGAGAACTTTAACACAAGACCGTGGCACAACCCACAACTAGAGTGTCTTTTACCATTATCAAGTGGAAAGCAGCCAATGATTCAGTACAGTGCACTAATCACTTTGAATAAAGAATTTTTTTTTCTTTAAAGAAATATTATTGTTGTTAGGTGTATGAGGAAAGAGGAGAGAATCTGTGAAGAGTTGGCCAAACTATTCGGTGTATGGGTACACAAAGAAACAATGATTTGTACCCAGAGAGGTATCCAATGTAGTATTATCTAGGCAGTCAAAGGACCCAGTAACTCTCTAGCGGTAGTATGTAAACGGGTAGTTGGTGCCTAGGCCAACCTACTTTTAATGGGAAGGGTGATCTTAGTGATGCCTTTCTTTTTAGGTACCAGCATGTTTAAAATCGGAATTCCAGTCCCTTTTGCGTGAAATACCAATAAGTGCAATTTTAGAATTATTGTGCCTTTCCTGTTCTTTAACAATATTTTTTTTTTCAGAATTATAGTTCCTTTTTATGTTGTGACAATATATTCAGTATCATAATTCTAGAATATTCCTAGTGTAAGAATAGGGTCAAGTCTAAAATTCATTTGCCTTTCTAGTGCTTTGTCAGGAAGTTCAGTTATATATCCCCATATGGCACCAAGGTGCAATATTCCAGAAGTCCTATGCCTTTTTTATTTTGTACCAATATGGTTAATTACGAGATTTAAGTGCATCTTTTTTTCATTCTATACCAGTATGGTTAATTACAGAGTTCCATTGTCGTTCTCATTCTGTACCAATATGGTTTATTATAAAATTACAGCGCCTTTTTAATATTTTACTAATAACATAATTGCAAAATTATAGTTCCAGGGTTTTTATTTTCTATTTTGTACTGACAAGGTTAAATGCAGAATTCAAGTGCCTTTCTTGATGCGTACCAATATGTGTAACTCTACATTTCCCGTTCCCTTTCTTATGCAATATCATTCAACAACACCAATGGAGTTTTAATGGGGACGGTAATTTACTATTTCAGGATTTAAATGCCTCTCTTGGGATATAACACCACACCTGATTCAAACATTCCAGTGCCCTTCCAGTGATTTACCAATATCTTCAAATTCACAATGACATTGCCTTTCTTGTGGGGTACCGGTACCAATGTGGTGAATTCTATATTTCTAGTATCTAATATATATATATATATATATATATATATATATATATATATATATATATAATATATACACATATATATATATATATATATATATATATATATATATATATATATATATATATATATCAATATACACATATATATATATATATATATATATATATATATATATATATATATGTATATATATATATATATATATATATATATATATATATATATATATAAATGTACATATACATGTGTATATATGTAAATATATATATATATATATATATATATATATATATATATATATATATATATATATATATATATGAATGCACATATACATACATAAGAATTAAATTTATTTAAAAGCAATCAGTGAACATCATTATAAGTAGAATACAAAAAATAAATAACATATACATATGGTAAGTATGCCACATCTCTCACTTGTTTAAAATATCAACAAGTAAACTTGAGTTTTTTGTCTTTAGATGACGCAGATTATAGTCTATACTTTTCTTTAATGTGATATTTTGAGTTATATAGATTCTTATTTTAGGCCAAACAGAGCCCTCAAAAATAATAATGTTTATAAAACAGGGTCTGAATTATTTATTACAGGTTAATTACTGATGGGTAAATATAATTACCAAAAATGCTTCTGACCTAATGTTTTGTGGAAAAGTGTATTCCCAATGGACAGCAAAATGTGTCCGAATCGTTAAGCGCGTAGAGAAACAAGTGCATATTTTCAGCTTTGAACTTATAATGCTTATTTTAAGCTTTAAACAAGTTTTCAATCTTCTGCAGAAATATTGATTCAGTACTCAGACCTGTGTTTTTCAGCGTATTTGGAAAAAGGTTCAGTGATAGAGAATTATATATATTAAATATCATTTATCTAATTCTGCTTAATCTATGTTATTATACATTTAAAAAGTTAGGACATCTCACGTGTATTTAGATTTTGTTCTTGATATATATATATATATATATATATATATATATATATATATATATATATATATATATATATATATATATATATATATATATATATATATATATATATATATATATATATATAGTAAATGTGTGTGCGTGTCTGTTTAGTGTATATTAATGTAAAACAATTATTACATTTAGAGAGTAAAAAAAACTTTGCAGATGGAATACTCTTATTCTTAATAACTTTGAATTCAGCATCTTTAACTAGAATAATTTTCAGAAATTTTCACTCTTCCAACTAGTTCCTCTACGACAAATGCCAACAAAGATAGGAATAATAAAATTTTCATATTATCGTTTCAATAAAAAATATATTAAACAAGTAAAAATAAAAATAGTTGTACCTCTTTGAAATTATATTTACAGAAATAAGTCTGGTAAAATATTGTTCCATTTCACGAGGAATTTTTGGTACCCCTGACAGTGAGGAATTTTTTGACCAAATGCTCCATTTATGGCTTCTTAGAAAATAGACATCTGTTTGAAGATAGAGGTGAGGGTGACAGATCTATCCTTACCACGATTCTTTCGGAGGTGTACTATGTTAGAGGTGTTTTTAGATTTATATCGGAAACAGGTCTTTTGAAAGTTATCTAACTTTATAAATGACATCTTTGCTTTCATGGATTTTAATTTAATTTCCCATCGTTATATATATATATATATATATATATATATATATATATATATATATATATATATATATATATATGTATATATATATATATATATATATATATATATATATATATATATATATATATATATATATAACAAATAATATCGGTGCCATCGATCTTCAATGACAGGATGCCAGAAAACTCAAAATTAATCAAACAGTCAGACAAGCAATCATTAGCCAAGCATGCGAATAATAGTGTTATCTTCAAGTTGTTTTTATACGTAGTGTCTGTAACTGTTATTTTCAAGTAAATAATATTTTATTATGGTCCCATTCTTTAAAAACGATTAAAAATTACGTACTTTCATTCATACGAAGCGTATGTGAAAAGTCTGCTTTTGCCAATTCTTTGGACACCGTAATCTTGATACGATTTTAGAATCTGTTCAAATTTACTAATAGAATAAGAAACAGCATTATTAGTCCATGGGGAATAGCTTTTTAGGTCAAACAAATTGCAATAATTTTTTTTATTGCATAAACATGTTATATGGACTCTTAGGAACACCATATCCAAAATGGAACAAATTCGGCCATATTGAAGTTGTGAAAATCCCACTTTTAACGTTTTTGGAGTGTATATTTTTCAATGTTTTCCCGTTTTTCTCCAAAACGCTTCATCGTACGAATAAGAGGTATTGGTACCAAGAAGATAGAAAATTAAATATTGCACATGTTTGTCCCCATAAGTATTTACCCTAAAATTGAAAGTTTTTGCGCAAAAAAGCCCGGAATTGGAATACACACATTTTGGAGAAACTGGAAAAATCGACTTTGTACTCACATTTACCTAAATATCTCTTAAACTACTAACTTTACGGTAAAATGTCATAGAATTGCTCCTTTAGAGTGAAGATTTTTCTTTATTTTGACATATTTGTATTCCATTATATCTTGATATTTTGCAAAACAAACATACACACAAATAGACACAATTTTAATTCATGCAAAACTGATGAAAATAGAACGTTCAGTAAAACAAATTGCAATAGTTTATTCTATGCACGAATGTGTCATTTGGACTCTTTGGAACACCACAGTAAATAATATGACAAATTCGGGCATTTTGAATTTGAGTAATTCCAAATTCAAAATGGCGACCGTTCTCACGGTTTGAACTGACGTATCTTCTCAAATTTCCACTTTTTAATGCCTGCATGGCCGATGACAGATATTCTGTTATCACGAAACAAGCTTCTGCTACTTCATTGCTGATAATGTTGATCAAAATACAGTAACAATTACTGGAAAGGACACTTATCATGGCATGGGTCTGACGTGTGCAGTCACACCACCAGTAGCCACATCTCAAACAGTCATTCGGAATTCAGAATATTTTAAGACTAAGTCAAAAAGTATTGCATTAAAAAGGTATAGAAAACTTGAAAAAGTGGGAGACATGTTGAACTACAAAGCAGTATCGTCCATTTAGGAAAAGCATCCTTCAACTTCTTACCAATGGTTGACTTGGATCCGAACAATTTAAGCTGTATCTTTACTACCCTGATGTTTGTAAATGACGAGTGCATGAAATACAACATATCACCTGTCATTACATTTGATCAACCCTTGTGGCTCAAGGCAAGGCATATCATCAGCCATGAAAACCAACTGAAACATATTGTTCTCATCCTCGGGCCATTCCATACCTTAATGAGCTTCCTGGGCACTATGGGTCACATCATGAAAGATAGTGGACTGAGAACACTACTGGAGCTTGTGTATGGGCCCAACACTGTCAACCATATGCTGACTGGAAAGGTGTATGAGCAAGCAGTACGTGGCCACTTCTTAGTTGATCCTGCTTTGAATGTATCAGTGGTAAAGAAAGCATCAGATCATGAGGCCACTCAGAATTCAATAGATGGAGCATTACAGAAGTTTGACAAAGTTCTTCGATCAACCAAAAGGGAAGTGGAAGCTGAAGACCAGGACATATTGGCAGTTGAAGAGAGGCTCAGAGATATTCAGGATCAGCTATAACAGAGCCCAAATGGAAAATTTTGGGTTCAGCACATGGAGATGCTGGATATCCTGTGATCTGCATTCAGAGGTCAAAGAACTAGCCAGCCAACATTGTACTTCAGGCCACTACAAATAATGCTTCCATTTTCTGCTGCCTCTGGACACAATAACTACACAAAATCAGCACATCTATTCCTCCAGGATATGGTGGACCTACAGAAAACGAATGAGAAACTCTATGACCAATTTATTGAGTCTGGTTTGTTCTTCATTAGGAGGTCGGACAGATACTGGGCTGGGTTAGCACCCGATTTTGTTATTGAGCAGGTGTTAGTGAAATCCTTAAAGTCAACAGGAGGCTTAACACATGGATGAGGTATGGATGAAATTCGATGAACAAAATGGTTACAAGCCATGCCAGTCTTTGCTCAGATAAGTGATGAAGTAAAGAGTGTCCAGGAGAAGACTGGCACTGAAAGAAACAAAGACTTGACTGAATCCAGAAGAATGAGAGATCAGGAGGATACTTCAAAGATTTTCCAGTACCTAGAACAACATAGTCCTTTCACAGAAAATGAGTATTTGTGCAACATTATTTCAGGATTATCACCACAGTCAAATGCTCACCTTGCCAAAGATTTTGGGAACAATATAATCAAAATGATTGAAGACCAAAATGCAGCAAACTATATCTTCAGAAAGAAACACCAAATCAAGACAATGGGTTAGCAGATAGTAACAGATGGAGTTGAAGTGCAAGTAGATCCTCAAGCTCTATTTCAGCGGTTACTTGTGATAGCCAGTAATGCTGAAATCAGCATAAGTGAAATCATGAGGTTTGAGCTCTCTGTATACCCACCATCACTGTTCACAAGCAATGGACTTCCTCGAAGTGCCACCAAATCTAAGCTTGCAGATGCCATAGCAAAATCCACTATAAGTCAAGCTGAGTCAATCTCTGATGCTGAATGTTCTTTTTTTGATGGTGGATCCTAGCTTCAACGCATCAAATGGACTGCAGGAGAAACATATGAAGATATTGCATCCAAATATGTTGTTCTTGTCAAGAGAAATAGCTATCCTATTGTTGTTTTCGATGGATATAGCAATACTGCATCGACAAAATATGTGACTCATCAAAAGCGTGCTAGGGGCTTAAATGTTGCCCCAGATGTTCACCTGACACGCACTAAAGTCTTTAACTTTTGAACTAAGGAGGCATTTCTAGCAAACCATAAAAACAAACAGAGATTTATCAACTTTCTGTCTGAAACTCTGAAGGAGCATGGTGTATCTACAAAGCATGCAGAGGGAGATGCAGATTTTCTAATAGAGCAAGAGGCAGTTAACATGGCAGTTACCAAGGTAACATACGTTATAGCAGAGGATACGGACATTTTGGTGCTTCTCTGTCATCACATGAAGTCTACCTGTCAGCCCATGTTCTTGGTATCACAGAAATCCAATATGAAGCATCCCATTTGGGACATCGGAGAAATTAGTGCACGACTAGGTGAAGAATGCTGCAGGTGTTTGACATATATGCATGCTCTGTGCAGATGTGACACCACGTCAAGGTTAAACAAAATAGGAAAGGGAGCTGTACTGAAAAAAAAAAAAAAAAAAACAGTGTTCTCTGGGAGTGTGCTGTGCCATTCTTGTCTCTCAGGTCAACTCACGAGGAAATAAAAATAGCAGGATAACGAGCAATTATTCAGATGTACAGCTCTAACAGTGATTGTGCAACTCTTGATGACCTTAGAAAGAAAAAGTTTCAGGGCAAAGTCATCAAGAGTTTGAGAAGTGTTGATATGAAAGACCTGCCACATACCAGTGATGCAGCAAAATATCACTCATTCAGGGTTTATTATCAGACACAATTCTGGCAAGGTAAGAGTGATATTAAACCTGACTATTGGGGCTGGAAGAGAAATGGAAGAAACTTAATTCCTTGCACGATGGACAACAGCCCTGCGCCTGATGCCTTGCTGAGAGAAGTCAGATGCAAATGCAAAGGCTTTTGTGACACTCAGCACTGCTCATGCAAAAAACACGGGTTATAGTGTACAGATTTTTGGAGGAGTGTCAAACTAGCACTTGTGTTCACATATTAATAGACGTAGACACTGAACATGATTAATTTAGTTTGTGCATGTATTTTGAGCAACAATGATTGCATTTTTTCTTATTTCTGTTATTTTCAAACACCGTCGAGAGCTAATCAATAATTTGATGTTTGTCATTTTAGTTAATCTTGTATATATTACAACCATTGTAAAACCCAAGTAAATTGCAAAGGTAATTTTCTTCTTGAAATATTAAGTGCAGCCTTCATTTTAATCAGGGGCCCACAGAGGTCACGGGTGAAAACTGATGTCTGCAGTAATTTCCTGGAGACCATGCTTTTTTGAGTGATCAATAGATATACATATATATATATATATATATATATATATATATATATATATATATATATATATATATATATATATATATATATACATATATATATATATATATATATATATATATATATATATATATATATATATATATATATATATATATATATTTAAAAGTGGAAATTTTAGAGGATACTTAATACGAAATTACGCAAGCTCAAAATGGCCCAATGTGTCAGTTTTTTTACTGTGGTGTTCCAAAGAGTCCAAATGACACATTCGTGCATAGAATAAACTATTGCAATTTGTTTTACTGAACTTTCTATTTTCATCTGATTTCCATGAATTAAAATTTTGTCTATTTTTGTGTGTTTGTGTTTCTCTTGCAAAATATCAAGATATAATGGAAAGTAAATGAATTAAAATAAAGGAAAATCTTCACTCTAAAGGAGAAATTCTATGACATTTTACCGTAAAGTTAGTAGTTTAAGAGATATTTAGGTATATGTGAGTACAAAGTCGATTTTTCCAGTTTCTCCAAAATGTGTGTATTCCAATTCCGGGCTTGTTTGCGCAAAAACGTTCAATTATAGGGTATATAATTATAGGGACAAACATGTGCAGAATTTAATTTTCTATCTTTTTAATGCCAAAACCTCTTACCCGTAGGATGAACCGTTTTGGAGATAAAAACGGGAAAACATTGAAAAATGTACCCTCCGAAAACTTTAAAAGTGTTCTTTTCAGAACTTCAAAATGGCCGAATTTGTCCCATTTTGGATATGGTGTTCCTAAGAGTCCATATAAGAGGTTCATACAATAAAACAAAATATTGCAATTTGTTTGACTAAATAACCTTTTTTGGCCTATTTATGGACTATGTAGGTTGGTCATTAATGGTATAATTATCACCAGATATGATTCCTTTAAATGCACTTAAGCTTCTCGTTCCTTGTTCCAGAAGTTTTTCAGCCGATTTTCTTTTATGGGAAGGAAGAAGGTATCTGTATTTTTGTTAATTCTAGCTTGTGAACGGAATGATAATAACTTTCCAAAAGACTTGCTTGAAATTGCTTTGAGGAATGACATATCTGTTACAAGGTTTTGATATATGATTAGTTTCAAACGGGCACACACGACCGTACTTTGACTGCTAGTGTGTTCCAAGGAATTCCTTCTTCTCTAATCTAGGATATTTCATTTACTGCCAACGTAAAAGCTTCACCTATTATGCTGGAACTTTTTGCAAAATCTGGAAGGCAAATTTATGCATCGTGGGTGTGATAAAGTCAGCGCTATGGCTAGCATAAAAACTGGAAAGAAACATTTTTTCAAATTCTTATTTTAAAGAAAACGTAGACTCCATTGTGGTGCATACAAAAATAAAGAACCAAGAATTCGAGTTTAATATGGCAAGTGAAAAATGAAATAAAAGATGGACTTAGATAATAATGAGGATGAACATAAAGATACCGCAACCAAACTTTTTAGAAATAAGGATACCTTGTTGATTAGTATCCATAATTCAGACGGGTCTAAACTATATAGATAAATTTTGTAAGAGATGCAATACTACAAGAGTTGATGGACAGAGACCGTACGTAGATGTTATAATATGTTAGATAAAATATCTTTATTTTGTAACTTTATTATTCCTCTACGATCTACAGAAATTAAAGATCGTGTGTCGTAATCAATTATGTTTGTTATGTGCATATTATGAGTGTCTTTATTATCGCTTATTATCAACATTTTATCATCCTTATATCTTATTAGTGGATGAAATCCCCTTTAATAATATAATGATTTTGTTTCAATTTCCTTTGTAATAAATTGTGGTATGTCATCGAAAAACGATTTATTTGTGCCATATACTACGTAATCCCATTATCATTTCTCTCTCTCTCTCTCTCTCTCTCTCTCTCTCTCTCTCTCTCTCTCTCTCTCTCTCTCTCTCAAACACACATTGATACATACGCAAATACATACGCATACACAACAACTCCAACATTCAAACAGGACTGCTCTTACATGTGACAACTTAAGGTATTAACCTGTAACATAAATCCGATTTGTACCAAAATCGATCAAGAGACGAGCGGATATTTTTGTGACAGATTGAACAGTAGATGATGATGATGAGAGAGAGAGAGAGAGAGAGAGAGAGAGAGAGAGAGAGAGAGAGAGAGAGAGAGAGAGAGAGAGAGAGAGAGGTTGGATATTATTTATCCTCATCTTAATTGAACGGTATAACTTTTTGAGGAATACAGTAAGAGACAAAGGGCATGAAAATTAAGCTTATGTTTGTAAAAATATTGATATTGTTGTTATTTTAGTTTTGTAGTTTAGTCCAGTATGGATTCGTTGAAATTCAAAATCAAATTGAAACCTAACATTGCTTAAAGTATTACACAGAAAGCTTTATTCATGGCAAAGTATTTCAGTGATATAGTCTAACCCTGAAAAAGTTTCTATGCACGATAGTCAATCACTTTTAAATTTTCATTTAATATACTGAATCTACTGTATTGTATATAAAATATTCTAAAATTTTAATAAATCCTGCCATATGAACTGCTCTTGATCCTAAAACTCAGTGAACGAACAGTAGAAAAATCTTGAGCATTGTTAACAAATGACGTGTTGTATGAATTCAATAATAATAATAATAATAATAATAATAATAATAATAATAATAATAATAATAATAATAATAATAATAATAATAATAATAATAATAATAATAATAATAATCATATAGAGGGAAAAAATTACTAAGACTGAAGGCATAAAGCTGCCAAATGGAAATATCATCAAAGACATGGACGAAGCAGGTTATAAATACATCCGGGTAATAGAAGGAGAGGCAATAAAACACCAAGGGATGAAGGAAAATATCAGAAGAGACTACGTGCAAAGAATCAAAGCCATAATGAAGTTGAAGTTCAGCTCTGAATATATGGTAAAGAGTGCATGGGAAGAAAACTTTATAAAGGAGGATGAAGACCAAGAAGTGTACAAGGAAAAAAAAGGGTGAAAAAAAGGACTAAAAGAATGCATACACAATTCATTGGACAAACTGAGGAACTGACCAGTAAGGCAATATAGAAGTAGCTACAGGGAAGAGAGATTAAGGACACCGAAGAGATGAAATAGCATCACAATATAGGTAGTAGGATGGTCAGGGCACCAGCCAACCGCTAAGAAACTACCGCTAGAAAGTTGTGGGGTCTTTTGACTAGCCAGACAATAATACAGTGGATCCTTCTCTCTGGTTAAAGTTCATTTTCCCTTTGCCTACACACACTGAATAGTCTGGCCTATTCTTTACATATTATTCTCTGTCCTCATACACCTGACTACACACAATACCAAACAATTCTCTTCACTCACGGGCTTACTGTACTGTGGTTGTTCAGTGACCACTTTCTTCTTGGTGAGAGTAGATGAGAGACTTTAGCTATGGTAGGCAGCACTTCTAGGAGATGGACACTAAAAAATTAAATCATTCTTCTCTAGTCTTAGGTAGTGCCATAGCGTCTGTACCATGGTCTTCCACTGTCTTGGGTTAGAGTTTTCTAGTTTGAGGGTACACTCGAGCACAATATTCTATCTTATTTCTCTTCCTCTTGTTTTGTAAAAATTTTTATTACTTATGTAGGAGAAATTTATTTTAATGCTGTTACTCTTCTTAAAATATTTTATTTTCCTTTTTTCCTTTCCTTACTGGGATATTTTCCCTCTTGGAGCCCTTGGGCTTAGAGCATCCTGATTTTCCAACTAGGGTTGTAGCTTGGCAAGTAACAGTAATAATAATAATAATAATAATAATAATAATAATAATAATAATAATAATAATAATAGACCTTACAACAAGATATTTTCAACAGGTTATAGACGCAAATTACATCTTGTCCAAATCCCGGAAATGGAAGGAAAAATAAGAAACCATCAACCTAATTGCCATTGAAAGTCTAGTACTTGCTCTGAAACAATATAAGAAACGACATGAACATTGGCTAAAGCTCTCCATTGGAGTCTGTAGTAAATGTGAAATACAATCCAACAACAAATCGTAAGAACACCACCCTCAAGCTGTGGTAGAAAAATATTAGGCTTAACTACTCTGGGACTACAGTATAACGACTGACAAGGAGATTCAAGCACATTGAACTCACATCAATGTGGTCGAAAAAAAAAGAAAAAAAAAGGACCAGGATTTGCGAATTGAATTGAGAAGGGTATGGTATATACATATAGAAGTGGTGTCAATAATCATAGTAGCACTAGGGACAATGCATGAGTCAATGAAAAGGAATCTTGAGAAGGTAGGAGCCGAGATAGCCCGAGGACTTATGCAAAAGACCGTGCTACTTGGAACGGCACATACCGTGAGGAGAGTGATGGATTTCTAAGGATGTTGGATGCATCCCGGAACACTACACTTGAAATCACCAGTCTCTGTGGAGTGTGATTGAAAGAAAAAAAAATAGTATTGTACAAAACTGATAAGGGATATGAATGCTAGCTTTATACTTACTATACAAGAATACTCAAAAGAAAAGCTATAAATAAAATACTTTTGGAATTCATGAAATAACTAAATTTTACCAAAAAAAAAAACTATAAAGAGAGAGAGAGAGAGAGAGAGAGAGAGAGAGAGAGAGAGAGAGAGAGAGAGAGAGAGAGAGAGAGAGAGAGAGAGAGAGAGAGAGAGAGAGAGAGAGAGAGAGAGAATGATATGTCAAACTGCAAATAGAATTCCTTGGGGTATGAATTATGAGACAGTAATTTCTCCAGCTAAAACCTTCCTATTGAAACATTCTTTACGATTCCTTCCACGTTCTGATTTCTGTCAGACAGTTAATCACGATCTTTACAGGTTCTTTTGCATTCAAAGTGCTTGTTCAATCGGGCCCAAGATCGGACCTGCCTTTACCTTCCCTGAAAAATGACATCATATCTTCTCAACGAGATGTCACGTATTTTAGTGATGACGTTACAATGTAAGTGAAGCTTTTCCGACATGTACCCTTGAAATTTTTAGTCTTTTTTTCATTTTTCTTTTCCTTTGCTCACTCTTTCACGACTCCTTCTATGAGTCTTTTAAATGGAATGAAAATGGCAGTGACATCTTTCACCTTTTATTATGTACTGGTTTATTTTGCTCTCTGTGCTCATTCAACGCTTCCCGGTACTAAACTGGGTGTTTATGAAGATGTACATCCAAAATTTTATGGTAATCATCATATTTTTATTATACTAATATTTCATTGTAAGTTCAATTGACAAGGTTCTTTTGGCACTAATTG
>NC_090729.1:5678769-5681269 GCF_036898095.1 Palaemon carinicauda
AGAGGAGTAATGAACAATTAAGATATTTTAAGAACAGTAACAACATAAAAAAGAAATCTTTCATATATAAACTATAAAAACTTGAAAAACCAAAAATAAAAGGAAGAGAAATAAGATACATGAGTTTCTCATCCATGTAAGCTTGACTTATGCAAAGCTTCAATTGACTTGCTGTTCCTAAATAACTTTTTTTTTTTTTCTTCAAGTTAGTAGCTCAATCAAATAACAGAATGTATTGCATGTTACGCCAATAATTAACACGTCAATTGCAATAGATATGATGAAAAATACTCTCTTCTCTCACAACGAGATAATTCATCTGTTGAGAAAGGAAATAAATACTACAAGATTCCATTTATGATTTTCATTCTCATAGCATTTTAGGAAAGCCAACATTTTCAAGACACTTATTTAGATGTCTAAAGAATTTTTCCTTCATGTGCTCTGAAGGTTTAAAATTCTTTCACTGATTATAAACATTATTCTGTTTGATATAAAGGGCAGTAGAGTGAGAAGATATGTCCGTATCTTTATTTAGCCATTTGAAAGTGACGCTTCTCATAATTTTTCTTTTCACATCTCACTTTCCTTATGACTTCGTTGTTTAGTTATTATAATACATAGTTTTGATGAAATATGACATATATATTAGTTCAGAGTGAATCAAATATTCAAGAAATTTCTTTTAACTAATTCCGCTGCTAACTTTTGTTTATGACTAGGTCATGTCATGTAGTACATAAGGCACGAAAGAATAGAACCATCGACTCGTTTCATTATCGCCATCATCATCATTATTGTCATCATTGTTTTCTGTTTATATTCTGCACTTTTCTTTTCCTCTTATTCTTATCCTAATCTGTTTGTGTCATTCATAGTCTTTCCTCAAATGTATTAAGGGGGCTTTGTTCCTGCTGTGACTAAGTTGTGGAATGATCTTCCTAATCGGATAGTTTAATCGGTGGAACTTGAAAAGTTCAGACGTGCAGAGAATGTTTTTTATGTTGAACAGGCTGACATAAATATTTTTTTTATAGTTTATATATGAAATATCTATTATAATATTGTTATTGTTCTTAAAATACTTTATTTTAGTTGTTTATCACTTTCCTTGTAGTTTATTTATTTCCTTTCCTCACTTGGCAATTTTCTTTGTCGGAGCCCTCAAGCTTATAGCATCCTGCTTTTCCAATTAAGGTTATAGCACAGTTAATAATAATAATAATAATAATAATAATAATAATAATAATAATAATAATAATAATAATAATAATAATAATAATAATAATAATTGTCGCAAACGTAGTGAGTAACCGTATATGAGGCCCCATTTTTTTTTTTTGAGATAACTCACCCCACCCCATAGCCAGGATATTTCTTTTCACTGTTCTGTAGAGTTCGGAGGTGGGCGAGGGTGGGGAAGCTGATATCTACGACAACGGGGTCAATAACTCCTATACCAATGCAGATACTCTTATGAAATTTTCACGGAGTGGCAAGATGTATGAAACCTTTGTTTCACAAAAATTTCATGTTCATACCTGCTATAGACATGTCCTGGTCGTATTTTTGTATAAAAATTGCCATTTTTAGCTAAGAAATCCTTGTGGGGAAATAAACCCCTAATAGAGTTTTACAGATATCTAAACAGTTTCCAAAGGGTTATCTGGGGGTTATGTGAACCTTTTACATTTAAATTTTCATTTTGATACATGTCATAGAAAAGTCACAGTTGTCATTTATGGCCTGAATGCCTATTTTCGACGGTGACCTAAACTTCTCCTACGCAAATACACATATCTAGATGAAGTTTTCAGGGATTAATTGGACTAACATTAGTTTGTAAATTTAAATTTTCATTTTGATATCTGCTTTAAAAAAGCCACAGCAAAAGTTTTTTGTTATGAGAGGAATGGTTATTTTTGGCACCGTATTAAATGGTTCTTAAATTAATTTACCTATCCAAAATGAAAATTTCAGTGATTGATGTTAAACATATTTTCTCAAGCCCTGCCACTTTTTATTTTGATATCTGCAAGAGAAAAGCCATAGTCACCATGTTTTATATATATATATATATATATATATATATATATATATATATATATATATATATATATATATATATATATATATATATATATATATATATATATATTATGGTTCCGTGCTCTAGGGACCAACAATATATGATATAATATATATTGCGGCTGGCAAGTTACATAATCTCTAGAGTTCCAAACTCACCTAAAAAAAGAACTGGGTAATCATTATTACGAACTAAAAAAGAGAGATTTCTGAAATAAACACTGTTGATCGAAATAATACATTCTTTACAAAGATGAATATATTCTATAAAAAATTACAACATTTTGAAAGAATTTACATAAGAAATAAATTACTTGAAATGGTAAATCTGAGCAAGACTTAGATTAAGACAAAAAGAATGTTTACACTCTGAAAATTATATAATCACTCGTTTCACTGGAAATTTAATTTT
>NC_090729.1:5691269-5696269 GCF_036898095.1 Palaemon carinicauda
CCGTCCGTGCGGGGATTACAGGCGCCTGAACATGCAAACAGAACCGGATCACTACCCCCCTCCCAAACATTGCCGATGTAACCTCCTACCTGCACAAAGCGAAGGTTTTCTCTACGCTCGACCTCCTGAAGGGGTATTATCAGGTGCCTATGAACCCAGAAGACATCCCCAAGACCACCATCACCACTCCGTTTGATACATACACCTTCAATTACTCCTGTTTGGCCTTCGTAATGATAGGGCAACGTTTCAACGTCTCATGGATGTCATCTTATGGGACCTCACTTTCTGTGTATGTTATGTGGACGACATACTTGTGTTCTCCTCCTCAAAAGAGGAACACCTCCGTCACCTGTGCATCGTGCTCGACCGCCTGCAACAAAACAGCCTTGTAGTCCGGTACGACAAGTGTACCTTTGGCGCCAACGAAGTGTCGTTCTTAGGGCACCGTATCACTCCTGAAGGAGTCCATCCCCTCCCTGAGAAGGTAGCAGCCGTTCAGAATTTCCCCGCGCCCTCGACCGTCAAAGCTCTGCAGGAATTCTTGGGTATGATCAACTATTATCACCGTTTTCTGCCAGCCAATGCCGCCACTCTTGCTCCCCTCTACGCCTCCCTCAAGGGCAAGCCAAAGGACCTGAAGTGGGGTCCCCTTCAAGAAGCAGCCTTCTGCAATGCAAAGAAGGCCCTATCAACTGCTGCGGCTCTCACTTTCCTATCCCACACGCCCCTCTCCTTCTCTCCACCGATGCCAGCGACGTCGCTATTGGTGCAGTACTCAAGCAGGTGGTCAAAGGCTCGCCCAGCCCATTGGCCTTCTTCAGCAGAAAACTGTCCAAGGCAGAATCGGGTTATTCTACCTTCGATCGAGAATTGCTGGCGGTGCACTTGGCTGTCCGTCACTTTCGCCATTTCTTAGAAGGTACGCCCTTCGTCATTCGCATAGACCACATGCCTCTGGTGCACGCCTTCACTCGACAGTCTGACGCCTGGTCCGCCCGTCAACGCCGACATCTCTCCTCCGTGGCTGAATACAATTGCACCCTCCAATACGTCCCTGGGAAAATGAATCCCGTTGCCGATGCCCTGTCAAGAAACACGTTGGCTGCCGTTCAACTGGGATTGGATTACAACGCCCTGGCTGAAGCCCAACGACAGGATCTAGAGTATCAAGCTTGTAGGACATCCTGCACGTCCCTCCATTGGGAAGATTTTCCCCTCGAAGACTCCAACACCACCCTCCTCTGTGACGTCAGTACTGGCAGACAGCGACCTTGGATTCCTGCTCCCATGCGCCGACAGGTGTTTGATTTCATTCACGGCCTTTCACATCCCTCGTGCCGTTCTACTGCACAGCTGCTGAAGGCAAAGTTCATTTGACACGGCATTTCTAAGGATGCTAAGGATTGGGTCCGCGCCTGTACTTCTTGCCAAACTTCCAAAGTACATCGACACACGGATTCAGGAGTGGGCACCTTTCCTCAACCTCAGCGTCGTTTCGCACACATTCACGTCAACGTCGTAGGCCCCCTACCCACATCACAAGGACATCGTTACCTGTTTACCGTCATCGACCGCTCCACTCGTTGGCCTGAAGCCATTCCCATGGAAACTGCAACGTCCGCCTCATGTACATCTGCCTTACTCTCTGGATGGATTTCAGGATTCAGTATCCCTGAGCATATTACTTCTGACAGGGGAACCACTTTCACCTCTCAATTGTGGACGTCATTAGCGAATCTCCTGGGCATCACCCTACATCAGACAACGGCCTACAACCCCGCTCCCAATGGAATGGTTGAACGTTTACATCGCACCCTCAAAGCAGCTTTGATGTCCCGCTGCAAGGATTGCAACTGGTTTACTCAGCTTCCCTGGGTCCTCCTGGGACTAAGGACAACTCCCAAAGACGCCCTCGACGTCTCGGTGGCTGAAATGGTGTATGGCGACCCGTTGGTCGTCCCTGCCGAATTTTGTTTTCTGCAACCTCCTCCGACGATCTCCAGCGCATACGTCACGTCGTGGGAAAATTTACTCCGTGCCGCCAGACTTACAAGACCCCAGCGAAGCATCACATACCAACGGACTTGCACTCTGCAACGCACGTCTTCCTGCGCCACAACACTAGCAAGCCACCACTAATGCCCCCTTACACGGGCCCCTTCCTTGTGATCCGACGCAGTCCGAAAGCATTCCTACTAAACATTCGGGGCAAAGAAGACTGGGTCTCCATTGATCGTCTAAAACCTGCTTATCTTCTGTCAGATAACCCGCCTACAGTTCGCCTCTCCAGATCAAGGCGCCCTATTTAACATGTACTGTATGTCATTTTTAGGGGGGGAGCCATGTACCAACCGTGTGTCACACAATTGTACATAATTCCTTTTGCATATATTATGCTTGTATCTTCGCTCTCCCCTCGCACTAAACGAACATGAAAATTCATGTCTGCTGTTTCCTCTGTAACATTGTCTGTCTTGTTAACTTGTTATGTCCTGTTGCCTTGAGGTTTTGTATATAAAGGAGAGTGTTCTATAACAATATAACTCAGTTCATTGCATCCTGCCTTTGAGTTCACAACCCTCACTCGGCGCCGTCACACATTTCAGAATTTGAAATGCATCGACACTGGCAGATATATTAACGCAGTTGTTTAATCATTCTCCGATTTTATATGAAGGACCATACTGGTTATTGTTATCAATATTACCTTATTTAGACCCAGGGGGATATGTATATGACCCAATTGTTTCCTAAAAACATATTGGTTAACAGAATATATAGGTAATGATTCAAGATTTTTTAAATTGGCGTAGCGCTCACATTTCTCTATATTGACTTTCAACGAAAGGATAGACGGTGTAATGTAATTGATATACGTAAATGGAAAAAATTATGTATTGTATATCACAACAAACTTATTGAACTAAATCATTACCAACATTGATTTCTGAGAATAATTAACTCGTCATATGTGATATCTTGCAATTCCTAACAAAATATATCCCTACGGTAAGTTTAAAAGTCGCTTGGAAAATCTTTTGGCAGTGGGTAGGAAACACAAAAGACCTACAACGTACTGACGGTGGTTCACATGACATTTTTGGTGAACCTGAGAACAAACAGGACTAGAAGGAGACTGGATGAAAGGAAAAGGAATATCCATTGCCTAAAAGGTCAGACCCAATAGAACACTCTTTCCTACGTAATACTTTCAAGGTAAATATTATTTCGCCACTTTTAATTTATCCGAATGGGAACAGAAAAACATTTGATAATAGAATTACTCATATGAGAAGAATATTAATTAAAAAACACTGATTTCAGTCATTTGTGATTGATTTACTATATCATTAAAACATATATGAAATGTTTTTTTTTTTTTTTTTTTTTTTTTGGTTTATTACATTAGTTTTGCTTCGAAAATATAGAACAAATAGAAATGAATACCATGTTTGTTGAAGGATGTAATGAAGTCAGGCAATCAGAACATATTACTATAATTTTCAATTGGTTTGCTATGATAAGGATAGTTCGAGATTCCTTTCTGTTAAAAGGATAACAAAGATCAGGAATATGGAATTATCCTAAAAGCATTCTATATATATATATATATATATATATATATATATATATATATATATATATATATATATATATATATATATATATATATATATATATATATATATATATATATATATATATATTAATAAATTTCTACTTCATTATTGGGATCGAAACCTAGCCCCTTCTAATGAAAGGCCAGGTCGCCTCCAACCAGGCCACCAGAAGCCATAAAAGAAGTCGGAATCTAACTGCTAATTGCAGTTCACGATTCACCTAGCAAAACATCAGTCTCTTACCAGCGAGTTATCCCAGACTTCCCGGCCCTCTCAATAACACAATTGATAGTAATTCATTCATATTACCCCCAATGAGTCAAAATGGATAAATATCAACACATTATCGTGCTCAAATAGAAAAATATTCTACCTTATACTTGGGGTAAAACCCTAGCCCCTTCTAATGAAAGGCCAGGTCACCTCCAACCAGGCCAACAGAGGCCGTAAAAGAAGTCGGAACCTAACTGCTAATTGCAATTCACGATTCACCTAGCGAGACATCAGTCTCTTACCAGCGAGTTTTCCCCGACTTCCCGCCGACCAGGTGACACAATTGATAGCAATTCATTCAAATTACCCCTAATGAGTCAATATGGATAAATATCAACAAAATATCGTGCTCAAATAGAAATAAATTTCTACCTCATATATGGGATCGAACCTTAGCCCCTTCTAATGAAAGGCAGGTCGCTTTCAACCATGCCACAAGAAGCTATAAAAAAAGTCGGAACCTTACTGCTAACTGCAGTTCAAGAATTCTTTATGGCTTCCGGTGGCGTGGTTGGACACTTGGGGAAACAGTTATATGATCAAAATTATTACAACTAAAATAAATTATTGGACCTCTCGTGGCGTATCGACGCCCGCCATAGATGAGGTAGGCTTACCCTGGCAGGTGGGCATATTGATGGTTGCCCAACCAGTCCCAGGCCTAAAACGTAACTGGTTATCGACTGACTTACTCTGGGTATTCTTATTTCCCATACATTGCTGGGGGATGTGAGGGCTTGTCTAGCCTAAGGGTAGCATTGTCAGGTGATGTAACCGCACCAGACTGCTTCTCATTCTGTGTCCCCTCTCCTTAGTGTGCCTGTTGACAGGGAAACAAATACAGTCCACATGTGCTTGGGTCAGCACGTACCAAACAATGAGGAAAACCGCTCGAACTGCTTCTCACACTACCCATGGATCAGGGAGACAAGGTCATAGGCCGGCAACATCCGCCCTACTTCCTGCGTATTTACTTTTTGATTTTGGCCTTTGCTTTAAATTATTCATTTGTATGAGACATATATATATATATATATATATATATATATATATATATATATATATATATATATATATATATATATATATATATCTATATATATA
>NC_090729.1:5706269-5708769 GCF_036898095.1 Palaemon carinicauda
CCTTTAAATCCTAATTGTTTATCTCTCAGCTTTTCATCAACTTTCTCTTCAGTCTCTATAGAATAATCATACTACAAATTTTCATAACATCTGACATAAGTGTTATGCCTCTATAGTTATTGCAAACAGTCAGGACTCCTTTTTTTTTCCATAGTCACCAATACTCCTATCTCCCTCTCATCAGGTTTTGACTTTTCACTCCACATTCTGAAAAATAATCTTGAAAGTGCTT
Source organism: Palaemon carinicauda (assembly GCF_036898095.1). NCBI lineage: Eukaryota > Metazoa > Arthropoda > Malacostraca > Decapoda > Palaemonidae > Palaemon > Palaemon carinicauda. The sequence continues at coordinate 5,706,502 of NC_090729.1, forward strand.
TGGGAGTCACTTCATTTTCGGCCAATATCATCTCAGCAGTTATTACATCGTATCCAGGGACATTCCATTCCGTAAGTTTTTTAATGATGGCTTCGACTTCAAACACACTGAATTCATTCATGCAGACATAAAGGTCTTCCTCAGCTTCACTTATAAAAATAATTTGACATATGCTGATGAAGATTCTAACTTTTTGGAGAAAGTTGATCATAAAAAATGTCCTTCATTATAAAATATCACCTTTGCCAGTGACTGACCTTATATAGATCCTCGTTTTCTGGAGAGAATTGGTCATAAAAAAAGTTCTTGATTAAGAAAAAAAAAAAAAAAACTGATTCATGCCAATGATGGAGCCTACATTGATCGTAACTTTCTGGAGAGAGATGATCATAAAAAACGACCTTGATTTGATAAAAATTACACCTGATAATGATTAAACTTACATATATCCTCCATTTCTGGAGTGAGTTGAACATAAAATAGGGACCTTGATTTTGAAAAATGGCACATGACAATGACGGAGCTTAGGTATATCCTCCCTTCTTGGACGGAGAGAGTTGACCAGTTTTTCTTCCAATTTATAGGTATAGATAATTCTTGCAGACATTTTGTGCTTAGTTCAGCGAGTTTAACTCACATGGAATCTCCTCCATCTATTATTAAATCAATTGTTACGCCATCTTCTCTTGATGCTTTTCCACTTTTCGTTTCTTTTAATGTTTTCCTTACTTCTACTGTTACTTTTGGTACCAGCACAGATGTTTCATTATTCTTATTGGCAAAGTTATTTCTTACATCCTTATTTTATAGCATTGAATAGAAATCCTCTCCAATTTTTATCAATCCATGTCTTTTGTTGATAATATTTCAATTTTCAACCTTTAAAAGCAAGTATCTCTTTGTAGCCTGTTCGAAGTAATTATTTAAATATCATTAGCCTTGTTGCTTTATTTAGTGTGTCCACTTTATATATATATATATATATATATATATATATATATATATATATATATATATATATTATATATATATATATATATATATATATATATATATATATATATATGTGTGTGTGTGTGTGTGTGTGTGTGTGTGTATGTGTGTGTGTATGTGTGTGTAGGTGTATATATACATACGCACACACATATATTTATATATACATACATACATATATATATATATATATATATATATAGAGAGAGAGAGAGAGAGAGAGAGAGAGAGAGAGAGAGAGAGAGAGAGAGAGAGAGAGAGAGAGAGAGAGAGAGAGATATATTCATGCATCATATATATGTATGTACACGCTCGTTTATGTATAAAGCAGACGGAGATGAAAACAGCCAAATCACCAGAGAATGAGTTCGTATCTATGTAAGAAAGGGTTTTAGATAGCCTATACCTTCAAATCATGGTCTATTTGCTGTCAGTCAGCTGTCAGCTAGTTTCCAATTTGCTCAGAATCATTGCTTTTACAATAAGTGGTAGGATGCCGGTTGAAGAGAGGGATAGATTGTACCTTTTTTGCACCAAAAGAATTTTCTAAAACAATTTTTGAAGAATCAAATTATGCATTCATCGTCTGCTACAGTTTTCCTTAGGTATCCATTGTTTTTTATAATCATTATTGAATAGTAGTATTTTATTTCAAATGTTCATTACATATCTTGTAGTCTATATATTTATTTCCTCTGCTCATTTGGCAATTATTCCTTGCTCGAGCCATCGGGCTTATAGCATACTGGTTTTCTAACTAGGGTTGTAGCTTAGCTAATAATAATAATAATAATAATAATAATAATAATAATAATAATAATAAGTTAAAAATGTTACGTCTATGATCAATCATTATAAATGATGTTGATCATGATGACAAATTATGTCTGTATGCTGACTCAACACACAAACTTAAGAGACACTAAGTAAAAAAAACTGAAATCACGTTCATATCCACAAATTACACACAGCTGTTTAAGATATTATTCGCTCACGGCAGCCATTGCTCTTGTAAACTAGGGCACTTCTTTTAAACAGGTACCGCAAGTGTTCCGTACAAATTCAAACACATTTTTTTTTTATATAATTTTCTCTTCCCTGCACTGTTAATTAACCAACCTGTATAAAACTGGTAGCTCATATCCTGGTATTTACTTTTGAAGTCTGTTTAATAAAGTTTAGCTGCATTCACATCGCCTCTCATATGAAACCTAATGGCTTTCCTGCACAATTGGTCACTTCCCTAGGATTCGCTTCTAATGCCACCCCCTCACT
>NC_090729.1:5728769-5736269 GCF_036898095.1 Palaemon carinicauda
CATTGAGCATGGTGCTACAGATACAGTACTTTGGAAGGGATACTGTGAAGGTCTTTTCTTTTAGAAAAGAAGGGTGGGTCTATCAGGACGACTTGGACATCCCACAGTAAAGTAGATTTTTCGCTTCGCTCAAAATCTGATTTTTGGGCTCAAGCCGTGTAGTCTTGATGGAAGAGTACCAGAGCATTAATGTATCTGTGAATTCTCATCAGTGCCTTAACCATGGGACAACATCTCTATGGTCATTTGGACCAATTGAGACAAATGACGTTACCGTTATCCGTCATCATCACTAATCATAAACGATGTTAGTGCTTGCTGCCCCCTACAGGGAGGAGTTATTCTAGACAGTAAAAAAGGGGCCTCAAGTTTAGCATATATTGTATGAACAAACATAAGTATACACTGAATATACAAACCGTCTCATTGTTTGTATATATTGCGGAATCAATATCAGTGTCTCTTATATCTATTGATTGTGAACATACAACTATATGAAGAATACTTACTTTAGTAAGCTAAAGAACTCTGGCATTTTACAAATGCAATTGTCGGGTGAATTAGTATGCAATTACATTCTAATAGACATTTATTCCCAATAAATGACTAAATGACTTAACCAGTAAAACGAATGTAGCATGATAACGGAATTATACACGTGACGTATACAGAAATTATATTTCTTTCTTGAGAGGAAAAGAAATGATGAGTGCCCCTCTCTAATTGAAGAAAAAAATTTAATAAAATTTTCCTTCGTAAATTCTGTACCGGTTACATTCTATCAACACTGTGTACTATGAACACACGGCACTAGTGTTATCTGTATTATTCCACACCTGGGATTTTGAACATAGTAAGTGTCACCATGGTAACACTTATTCAAAAGGAGGTCACACTAAAAGTGATGACCCCCTCTCCCTTTAATTGACAGTCCCAGTCAATTAACTGATCATCGCAGTATTAGACGACAGGTTTTAATACACTACCTGCCGCCACCACATAATGCTTCAGTTCATGGACCTGCTTTTCATAATGTTTGTAAAACACTCTGGATGATTTCCATCCGGTGAATGAACGAAGACGCTCAAAGTCCATATGCTGAAAGAAGTCCAGTGATGAAGCAATTTTTCTCGGATCATGACCTGCGGGAGTACTCTCAGGATCTGCTCTATGAAAAAAGTAGGTGAGCCTCACCCTCAGTAGTTTTAGGGTTAAGTTTGATCCAGAAGTATCTCCTTTAAAGAGCTGTCCTCCCTTGAAGTCTGAAGTTCTATGAAGATAGACCTTTAGACACTACAGGGCATAGAGAGACATCTTCCTTCAGAGGGCAGATTCTCCACTCTTAGTGGGTAGCTCGTTCTTAGCGAGAAAGGTTGGATCAGGAAAGAGATTCAGTTCTCCCGCTTCTGTGAACTGAATGTGGCCCTCATCTCTAGATAGAGACACTATTTCACTAACTCTAGCCCCTAAGGCTATAGCAAACAGAAAAATAACCTTTTGGGTTAGATCCTTAAAGGAACAATCTTCATTGATCATAGATGAGGCATAATTTAGGACCTTGTCCAAAGACCATGAGATGGGTTTTGGTGGTGGTGCAGGCATAAGCCATGCACATGCCTTCGGAATCTTATTAAAGATTTTATTCGATAGATCTACTTGAAAGGCATATAGACGAGGTCTAGTCAATGCTCATTTGCATGTAGTTATCGTGTTGGTCGCCAGGCCTTGATTTTGAAGGAGAGACAGAAGTTCATTGAAATTTCTTTCGGTTCTTTTGCTTTAACAAAAGCAACCCGCTTTTCCCAAGAAGATTTATAATGTCTTCTCGTTGACTTAGACTTGTATTCTTCTAAGAAAATTCTATATTGCCTTCTGAGATCCCAAATCTTTTCCTAACCGCTAGGGCAAGGAAATCATGAAATGAAGGGTTTTGGTTCTCTGTGATAAATCGAAGGCAATAAATTTCTGAACCCTCTGAAATAGTCCTGGGTTCAGAACTAGGGCCAGCCTCAGCTTCAGTTCCTTCACTAAACATGACAGATTGCTCTTGGGCTACTTGGGAGCCAATAGAGCTACTCTCCCTGGGAAGGATCTCAGCATGTTGAGGACCTTCAACAGGTGATTAGATGGGATGAACCAGGATACCTGAGTCCATCCCTTCTTTACTAGAGACATGATGTCTGGTAACTCCACTAGAGGGTCCTCGTATGGGGATACATATCGAGGTAGTTTCTTGAAGACGCTCGTGATAAAGAGGTCGATCTGCAGTTCAGGGACTTGATCCCATCTGGGAGGGAATAGGTCTGCGTCCGTGGACCATTCTAACTCTATCGGCTTCAGCCTAAATAGAGCATCCACTGTCACATTGTGGATCGATTCTATATGAACTGCTGACAGGTGCCATCCCTTTAAGTATGGGATGGTTAACGCCAAATATAGTGTATGACACGTATTCTAGCATTGTTGATTGTGACGTCTCATTATCACTTCGGTGTCCCTGATCAGTCGACGGAAGTCTAACCTGCGTGGAGAGAGCTTCCCCACCCATGACAGGACCAACATGGTCTTGGGACTTTCGGACTTTGACCTTTGTTAAAGAAGCAATTAAGGAAGGACCTATATTGGTCTTTTTAGATCTCTTCAAGCGTTTGATGCGTATCTTCTCCAGAGTCTTGACACATCTTTCGGCTGTGCTCTTAGGACTAGGTCTGTCACTATTGCGAACTGGAGAGAGTTCAGAACTCCTCCCTGTTAGCGTCTTAGAAATCTGACTGATTACCCAAGTCTCTTGGCCGACCTTGCAATCTCCTTTTATATTCCCAGGGGAAAGGAGAGTTGGTTTGACCACAGGCTTCAATGATTTTTCAGCCATTGAAACCATTGAGCTGGGGAGAATTGAGACTTCTTGAAGCTTATCTTGCATCCACGATGTTCCGGGAACCGGTTCATCTCCTTGGATGCTCATAGACCAGCCACTTCGGGTGCTGCCCACCCCAGCCTCTCATCCAGGTACATTGTTGCCTGAACCATTTCTAGACTTGGTTTTTGCGTGATTAAGTCTGCCAATCCTATGAAGATATTTAAGACTGTATTTAGTCTGACACGTATCTTTCCTAGGATATACGTTCCCCTCTGTAACTTGAATCTTAGATAGGAGGGGATGGGGTGTTTGACTGGAAGTTGCCAAAGGACACTTTACAGGTCTGACAAGACTACAAACACTCCTTTTTGAATCAGGGTCAATATGTTCAGAAGGATTAACATTCTTAACTCGCTGTTTTATTTGAACTTGTTGAGTGGCAACAACTCCAGAATGACTCTGAGATTTCTTGAGTCCTTCCCGTGAACACCAAACAGCTTGCCCGGGAATACGATGGACTATTATCTCCTCACCACCTGTATGCTCTAGAGCTTTTAGGTATACTGCTCCAGGAGGGGTTTGGAATGTAGGAGGAGTTAGGGAAATGATGGTGGAGACATTTCTACTTCCCATCGTACTCCCATCTTGATTAGGCCTTGGACCCAAGGATCGAAGGTCCAAAGATCCTGAAGGAGCCTCCCTCCTACCAGAAGCATCTCTATGATTTGAATGATCAGTAAGAATAAATTTTTGACCATCTGCCTGTGGTATCGCGGTCGCTGCAGCCGTGGGATGTTGTTGAACAGCCCGAGGTATATTTCCGGACTTTCCCGTCTTTCTTTTAGGTTGAAGACCCACAACCGTGGAAGACTTTCTCTTTGAAAGGATGCCCCACTTATGGAGAAGACCTACGTTCTCCGTGGTGGCATCCTTAATCAGTTTCCTAACAACCTCGTCTGGGAAGAGGTCTTTACCCCAGATGTTGGAAGATATTAGCTTCCTTGTTTCATGTTTCACTGTTGCGGCAGCAAACACAAACTCCCTACATGCTCTCCTAGCCTTCATTGAACACAACTTTATGTAGTTTTTTAGAGATAGGGAGGCTGCAAGTCTCCCCTTTGTCTCTTGTTCATTATACAAGAGAAACTCAGATAGTTTAGGGAGATCTTTGTTAAACTGTCGACTGGCGACATCCGCATCTAATCTTCCTACTGAAAAAGTTAATCGGACTTCCTTCCAGTCCTTCTCCTGTCTGGAAAAGGCTAGTGACAGAGGCTTGCACTCCTCGAATGAAGGACATGGCCTACCTGCCTCCACTTCCTTGTCAAGAGATTTAAATGCCTTCCCCATAAAGGGGAATGAAATTGAAGCAGGAGCAAGAAAGGAAGGGTGCCTGTTACCCAGTGTGAATACCTTCGACATTGAGTAACCCGCCTTTTTCAGGCTAATTGACAGGATAGCCTCTGCCTTATCATGGTCGAGAATCATGAGGTCCTTTGATTCCGTTACTTTTCTTGACTTTGGTTCATACTTCCATCGAACAAAAGCTTGGCCAAAATTGGATTTTGTCCAAAGGAACAGCACCCATCTTCTCCGAGATGTAGAGTTTGCCATTTAAAATCGGCATCATTTCCGCAAACCTCCAGGGATTGGTTTTGGAGCATCTGATATACCGAGAGAATTTTACCTTTAGGTATTCAGAATGCTAACTCCTGGCGCGAATATCCTTAATTTCCTCTCAAGGATATCGCATAATATCAGAGGACGTATTCTTGACACGCCACATAGCAATATGCACCCCTAATAGCGTTTACGCTTCGAGGGGAAAATGGCAGAATGGAAGGGGAGCCGTATCAAGGTTACCCTAGTTCTCATATTACTATTGCGTATCACAACTGCGCCATAACCAAGATGGCGAACATTCCTTGTAGCATTGAGCATGGTGCTACCGATACAGTACTTCGGGAGGGATACTGTGAAGGTCTTTTCTTTTAGAAAAGAAGGTTGGGTCCATCAGGACGACATTGCCATCTCATCCAAAAAGCGACAAGTGGAGCTTTAAGAGGCTCTATCCTGCATTTTACTTCCTGCTTTTCATGTTGTTTGCAAAAGCTCTCTATTAGAATATTCACATTGGCCCATAATTGGTCCATTCCATCACATAGAGGGGTAGAAGATGAAGATGTCGATATCAATGGCTCTAGAGCCGGCATAGGCGGCATCAATTCCGACACAACATTTCCCCCTTCTTCCCATGGGCACTTCCTGCCCTCCTTCCCAAAGGCTATCTGGCCGTTGGGAGATGTAATTGTTGCCTGAGGCACCACTATTTCCTTACTTGCCTTCGGAAATAGTTGCTTACGCATCCTATCATTAGGTAGGTAAGGTCCCTGAGAGATTTTCTGGAAGCCTCTCACCCAGTTGCGTAATTTGTACCGAGCTGTATCCCTAGTCTCTATAGACTTAGTTTTCTCGAAACCCTCGGACATTAATGACGACATTCATTGCAAACCTGCGGGTTCCAATAACGTGGGGATTCGGAAATAATATTGCAGGGGGCATGAAACCTGCAAGTATTATGACCGTAAAAACACTTAATCTGGATCTTGCAGAAGACTGCAGCACAAGTCATCTGGTGTTCCTCCTGTAAAGAAGGAGAACAGAATGAGTATATAATTGATTATATCACTAATAATCTATATGCAAAAGTCATCTTTTGACAAAATGGCTTAGGATAGTAAGCTATAAAGGGATAGTAGGAGACACATACTCACGTATCCCGTGCAAGCAACTGATGTTACCTCCCCTCAGAGTTAACTATAAGGAGATTCCTCTACCAAGGTACCTCCAGCTAAAAGGGTTGTAACCCCCAGGGGTAGAAAAGTGTACAAGTCACTGTCCCTGTTTATACTTAACACTGTGGGGTAAGGATGACTGATTCCTCAATCAGAATGTTGAAGAAATACTATTCTTTCAATATAGGAGCGGTACCAGCAAAAGCTCGCCAAGGGTACCCAAGATATGTTAGAAATAACTACTGTATAATCATACTATAATTTTCTATTTGCATCATATGTTATGTTGCAAATTACTGGCTACTGTATAATTATACATAATGTAGTTCAGCCAGCGTGCTGCCCTTGTGGCAAGCATCTGATGGCACGGTCCAGCTGACATGATGCCAACTGGAATAAGAAAAATAAAAGACATATGTTTGAGTATCCCACCTAACCTATTTGCTGTGACCTCCCTTACAAAATTAAACCATAGAATTTCCTGATCAGGGAGGCTAAAGATAAGGGTTCTACCCTTTAAGGGTTAGGAGTGTAACACCCCAGCCCTTGAAATATTTATCATTGTAAGGTAATCTAAAAACTGACTTCTAATCAGAATATTGAAGAAGTTATATTCTTTCAATATAGTATTGGGCACAGCCAATACCTGGGTAGGGATACCCAAGATATATTGGAAATAACTACTAGTATAATATATACAGTACCTTTTCGATCTGCAGTATATCCTATACTTCAAATATACTGACTACCTGTATAAACATATATTGTAGATCATCCGGCATGTCGCTGGCATAGCTAGTTCTTGCCGGCACATCCAGCATGATAGCTAAAAGAGAGAGATAGCATGGAGTGAAGGCCACCTATTACTGTGTATGTATAGAGTTATTAAGGATATAAAGTCTAATTTTACTGCCTTTCTCCAGAAATAAGGTTCAAATGGAAGGAGAGAATGTAACATTCAGGCTTCCATCCAGCCACAGTACTATTGTCAGCAAGGTCCTGCCGACACACTGCCGGCAGACTAGCCTCCGGCAGTACTAGTACAGTCGGCATGCTGCCGGCTGAGTCAGCACCTATCTGTGCCGGTCTGGCTGACGGTACTCCAACAATAGAACTTGTGGTGGCTAGCAGTCCTGGGGAGAACTGAAGAACCTTAGACACATAAGGGACTTCCCATTCACAGCCATTATGGTTGCCAGTAGCCGCCAGCCGCCGATAGCCGTCATGGCTTCCGACAAAGGGCATGGCTACCAGCAGTATGCATCGCCGCCGGCAGCCGTCATAGCCGCTGACAGTTGAAAGACACATAGTCGCCGGCATCCAACATGGCCAACGGCAGTTGTCATGGCTGTATGCAGCTGCCATAGCCGCAGGTAGCCGGACAACGGCAGTAGAGAGGGAGTCTGGCCGGCACCGGCAACTCACCAGCAACAGTAAGGTTGCAGGACACCAGTATCATAAAAGAACAGAGGGGGAAGAAAAAGGGTCCTATATGAGGTGTGGTAGGAGCCGGCAATGTTGCCTGACATAAACACCTTGAAGAAACTCTGTTTCAGTCTCGGCATCATCCTAGGCGGCAGGAGAATCTTCTATTCTCCAGCCTAGGGTGTGTCAAAATGGTTAAGGGGATAGCAGCTGTGCCACCTCCTCTCAACAAGGGAGAAACAGAGTTCCAGTGCCATGCCATCCTAGCCCTAAGAAGATACTACACTTCAGCCTAGGGTCTGCGAGCATAGGATTAGTCTACTAGGCCACAGGGAAAAGATGGTGGCATCATACAACCACTTCAGGTGTACCCTAGGGATTGATAGCCTAATATGCCGGCAGCCTAGCTGGCAGGGGAAT
>NC_090729.1:5741269-5743769 GCF_036898095.1 Palaemon carinicauda
CACATAAACGTGCAAACACATATGTATGGATATTTATATCCTTACACACGCACACCCACACCCACACACACACACACACATACATATGTGTATATATATATATATATATATATATATATATATATATATATATATATATATATATATACACACACACACACACACATATATATATATATATTTATATATATATATATATATATATATATATATATATATATATATATATATATATATATATATATATATATATATATATATATCATCACAAAGCTGGCCTAATGTAGTGTAAATACAGCAGTTTATTATTTATTTTATTTATGTTTTAATTTGTGCATTAAAGAGGATAGTCAGCTCTTAAGATGAGTTCCTCTCGTGTAGATTTAAGATTTGTATGTGAATTATGTAAGACTTTTACCATTAATTTCCTTGTATTCTTCATTCAAGTCAGTATATGTAAATTTATATTCTTGAAAAAACTTGTGATAGATGTTATCTTATCTTTTATTTCAGGGACAAAGGGTGGCCTGAGCTAGTTTAGAGAAGAGCTGTCTCGCGTTTCATGAGTACGTGTTTGAGAGAGCAATACTTGGTAACTCTGACGCCCTTATGCCCTCCCCTCACACTTCCAGATCTCGCTCAGGCCTGGAACATTCAGGAAGTAGCTAAGTTTCTTAGAAAAGTGACCCAAGGGTTGCATAGATCAGATACAGAATTCAAGTCTTAAGTCATAGCCTTCTCCCACTCTCTCTCAATCCAGTGTATTGTTTTTTAAAGTGTTCAGTGAGATCTCAAAGTTATGGTATGATGGGTTTTGGTAAACAGTGAGTATTTATCAAAATTATCTTAGAGTTTTGTGACTGGCCCTTTAGTGAGGTGCAAGGTATTTGTATCATGATCTTGTTATCTATTTTCATTAATTAGTATTTTATTCATATTTAATTTCAAGTGAAAAAAGTGATTGTATAATTTTCAAAAGTATTATTCCCTTTGTCTTAGTCTAAGGTTTATTCATATTCAATAATAAAAGTCAAGTGATTATATAATTTTCAGATTGCAACATTTTTATCCTAACCGGAGTTTTGTTCACACTTAATATTTCAAGTGATTTATTTTGTTTTCATGTAAATTCTTATCAAAGTGTGTAATTTATATAAAATATTTTTATTTTAGTAAAGAGTGTTTGATTTCAATCACCAGTATTTAAATTAGTATTCCCTCGTACCCCAGTTAAAGAATCATAGTAAGAGCTTGTTTGAATAAGTCTTAAAAATAATTACCCAGTTTTATTTTGTGTGTACTTCAAAGACTTTTGGATATTCAGTGTTCTATATATTACTATCTCGGAGTTATATAACCGTGTCAGAGTTCGTGTATTAGTATTTCTAAGAGTAACAGATTTAATGCAAAAGAAAACAGGAAAGTTTGTAACTAGAGAAGATGTTTAGCTTGCCAGTCGTATTATATATACTATTGTATGTTTGGCTTCCAGACCCGGGAGCAATTGTTTAATATATTTTCTGGTGCCCAGACCCAGAAGCCATTGTATAATATATATATATATATATATATATATATATATATATATATATATATATATATATATATATATATATATATATATATATATATATATATATATGGTGTCAGGCAAATTTCTCGAAATCAATTGTGCGAAGGTAAATTTCTCGAATTCAATTGACCGAAAAATAATTTCTCGAACTATCATTTTTCTCGAATGTCAATTACTCGAAAACAAACAAGTAATTTCTCGAACACAATCGAAAGTATCCCATAAGCGCCAAAGACCAATTCATAAAGAGGCTATTAGCATTCCGTGATGTCCTGTATGTACGGGCGTACGTATAATACACGATACACTGCGTACCTATTTGTAATCACACTTTTGCGTCATAAAAGATATTAACTTTATTTTTTTAGATAAAATAATACAGTATGGAAAAACAAAATAGAAAGAAAATGAGTGAGACTAAAACAAGTGAAAATCGGAAAATAAAAAAAGAGACGAAGAGAGGCCTGTCGAAGAATATCTACGAAGTGTAGCACACAACATTTCATTTTAATTGATTAAATTCTAATACTGTATTTCATTCTAGATGATAATATTTTTATACATACAATAAAATTATAACCTTTGTATTTTTTCATTCCTTCATTTAAAATAAATTTTCAACATTTGTGTTTTTCAACCCAAAAAGGATATATTTTTCCTTGAAATACATGAAAATTTTTCCATTCAATTTTCTCGACAAAATAGATATCAGTTTTCGAGAAATATGGGATTCGAGAAAATGATAGTTCGAGAAATTATTTTTCGAGCAATTGAGTTCGAGAATTTGACTTTCGAGAAATTGCATTCGAGAAATTTACCTAAAATCTATATATATATATATATATATATATATATATATATATATATATATATATATATATATATATATATATATATATATATATATATATATATATATATATATAT
>NC_090729.1:5746269-5756269 GCF_036898095.1 Palaemon carinicauda
ATGTAAATTTATATTCCTGAAAAAACTTGTGATAGATGTTATCTTATCTTTTATTTCAGGGACAAAGGGTGGCCTGAGCTAGTTTAGAGAAGAGCTGTCTCGCGTTTCATGAGTACGTGTTTGAGAGAGCAATACTTGGTAACTCTGACGCCCTTATGCCCTCCCCTCACACTTCCAGATCTTGCTCAGGCCTGGAACATTCAGGAAGTAGCTAAGTTTCTTAGAAAAGTGACCCAAGGGTTGCATAGATCAGATACAGAATTCAAGCCTTAAGTCATAGCCTTCTCCCACTCTCTCTCAATCCAGTGTATTGTTTTTTAAAGTGTTCAGTGAGATCTCAAAGTTATGGTATAATGGGTTTTGGTAAACAGTGAGTATTTATCAAAATTATCTTAGAGTTTTGTGACTGGCCCTTTAGTGAGGTGCAAGGTATTTGTATCATGATCTTGTTATCTATTTTCATTAATTAGTATTTTATTCATATTTAATTTCAAGTGAAAAAAGTGATTGTATAATTTTCAAAAGTATTATTCCCTTTGTCTTAGTCTAAGGTTTATTCATATTCAATAAAAAAAGTCAAGTGATTATATAATTTTCAGATTGCAACATTTATATCCTAACCGGAGTTTTGTTCACACTTAATATTTCAAGTGATTTATTTTGTTTTCATGTAAATTCTTATCAAAGTGTGTAATTTATATAAAATATATTTATTTTAGTAAAGAGAGTTTGATTTCAATCACCAGTATTTAAATTAGTATTCCCTCGTACCCCAGTTAAAGAATCATAGTAAGAGCTTGTTTGAATAAGTCTTAAAAATAATTACCCAGTTTTATTTTGTGTGTACTTCAAAGACTTTTGGATATTCAGTGTTCTATATATTACTATCTCGGAGTTATATAACCGTGTCAGAGTTCGTGTATTAGTATTTCTACGAGTAACAGATTTAATGCAAAAGAAAACAGGAAAGTTTGTAACTAGAGAAGATGTTTAGCTTGCCAGTCGTATTATATATACTATTGTATGTTTGGCTTCCAGACCCGGGAGCAATTGTTTGATATATTTTCTGGTGCCCAGACCCAGAAGCCATTGTATAATATACATATATATATATGTATATATATATATATATATATATATATATATATATATATATATATATATATATATATATATATATATATATATATATATATATATATATATCCAAATAAGCCATATATATTTTTGATACATTAATGTCTGGATTCTCTTAACGACCTCGGGATCAGAGCCCCAGGCGAAATCACACAAAGACAAGAGCTTGGGTCCGGCCGAGAATCGAACCCTGGTCGGCAAGCTTGTATAGACAGTGACTAAACCACTTGGCCACGAAGAAAGATAAAAGTCAATGACAATTCTTCTGTACTTATACCTGCCGAATTCAGGTGTTTTGTACTTAGAATTGAAATCAACCCATCTACACCATCGTAGCTAATTGGTAGTTTGTTACGTGGCAGTCAATTAATGATAAATTTTGCATATTTAGACGTGTTTTCATATTCAAATAAGCCATATATATTTTTGATACATTAATGTCTGGATTCTCTAGACGACCTCGGGATCAGAGCCCCAGGCGAAATCACACAAAGACAAGAGCTTGGGTCCGGCCGAGAATCGAACCCTGGTCGGCAAGCTTGTATAGACAGTGACTAAACCACTTGGCCACGAAGAAAGATAAAAGTCAATGAAAATTCTTCTGTACTTATACCTGCCGAATTCAGGTGTTTTGTACTTAGAATTGAAATCAACCCATCTTCACCATCGTAGCTAATTGGTAGTTTGTTACTTGGCATTCAATTAATGATAAATTTTGCACATTTAGACGTGTTTTCATATTCAGATAAGCCATATATATTTTTGATACATTAATGTCTGGATTCTCTTAACGACCTCGGGATCATAGCCCCAGGCGAAATCACACAAAGACAAGAGCTTGGGTCCGGCCGAGAATCGAACCCTGGTCGGCAAGCTTGTATGGACAGTGACTAAACCACTTGGCCACGAAGAAAGATAAAAGTCAATGACAATTCTTCTGTACTTATACCAGCCGAATTCAGGTGTTTTGTACTTAGAATTCAAATCAACCCATCTTCACCATCGTAGCTAATTGGTAGTTTGTTACTTGGCATTCAATTAATGATAAATATGAATATGAAAACACGTCTAAATGTGCAAAATTTATCATTAATTGAATGCCAAGTAACAATCTACCAATTAGCTACGATGGTGAAGATGGGTTGATTTCAATTCTAAGTACAAAACACCTGAATTCGGCAGGTATAAGTACAGAAGAATTGTCATTGACTTTTATCTTTCTTCGTGGCCAAGTGGTTTAGTCAGTGTCTATACAAGCTTGCCGACCAGGGTTTGATTCTCGGCCGGACCCAAGCTCTTGTCTTTGTGTGATTTCGCTTGGGGCTCTGATCCCTAGGTCGTTAAGAGAATCCAGACATTAATGTATCAAAAATATATATGGCATATTTGAATATGAAAACACGTCTAAATGTGCAAAATTTATCATTAATTGAATGCCAAGTAACAAACTAACAATTAGCTACGACGGTGAAGATGGGTTGATTTCAATTCTAAGTACAAAACACCTGAATTCGGCAGGTATAAGTACAGAAGAATTGTCATTGACTTTTATCTTTCTTCGTGGCCTAATGGTTTAGTCACTGTCTATACAAGCTTGCCGACCAGGGTTCGATTCTCGGCCGGACCCAAGCTCTTGTCTTTGTGTGATTTCGCCTGGGGCTCTGATCCCGAGGTCGTTAAGAGAATCCAGACATTAATGTATCAAAAATATATATGGCTTATTTGAATATGAAAACACGTCTAAATGTGCAAAATTTATCATATATATATATATATATATATATATATATATATATATATATATATATATATATATATATATATGTATATATATATGAATATATATATATATATATATATATATATATATATATGTATATATATATATATATATATATATATATATATATATATATATATATATATATATATATATATATATATATATATATATATATACATATATGAACATGTATATATATATATATATATATATATATATATATATATATATATATATATATATATATATATATATATATATATGTATATATATATATATATATATATATATATATATATATATATATATATATATATATATATATATATATATATACATATATATATATATATATATATATATATATATATATATACATATATACAAATATACAAATATATATATATATATATATATATATATATATATATATATATATATATATATATATATATAATATATATATATAAATATATATATATATATATATATATATATATATATATATATATATATATATATATATATATATATATATACAATACAACTATCCGTTGCCTGAAGGTATCATCATTATTATTATTATTATTATTATTATTATTATTATCATTATTATTATTATTATCATTATTATTATTATTATTTTTATTATTATTATTATTATTATTATTATTATTAGCTAAGCTACAACCCCAGTTAAAAAGCAGGATACTATAAGCCCAAAGGTGCCATAAGGAAAAATAGCCAACGAGGAAAAGGAAATAAGAAATGAGAAAGAATAGTGTGTAGGAGCGTACCTTTAAGCAAGACAACTCTAACCAAATACAGTGGAAGACCATGGTACAGAGGCTATGGCGCTTACAAAGAATAAAAAACAAAGGTTTGATTTTAGAGAGACCTCCTAAAGGAGCTTCTTAGATAACATTTTGGCTTGATCATTTTGGCTTGAGGATACTTGAATAACATCCAGGAAAATTTCAGATTCCTTTTGATGTATTCTAGGGGCTGTAGAAACACAATTAGTGAGTTCATTGCTTGTGTACAATGCTATTTATCTATTACCCCTCCTTAGGGGGACCAATAAGCATCTGTTTTACTAGGTTATACATAAGTACTAGTCTTGTTAAATGGAACATTAACGTAGGAAGGATTTGTATGTCAAAACAAGTCATCAAAATTATTTTTTAAAGCGTACTCTTAAATGAAGAAATATTATATAATCACCTGAGAGAGAGAGAGAGAGAGAGAGAGAGAGAGAGAGAGAGAGAGAGAGAGAGAGAGAAAAAAAAATCTGTATAATGTTAAACAAAAAACAGTAACTTCTCTCGCTTAAACTCTTTTATCAAAACTTTCTTTACGATTGTTTCAACATTTTGGAATCGGTTTGCGAATCTTGTTCTTTGCGAGTTACTTTACATATAAGTCTTGTTCTCCAAGGCCGTGATTTAAACCAACGCCTAATAGTAATATTTCATAGTTAACAACCCCTCAAAAGGTACTTGAAGCTTCATCTATTATCAGCTTTTATCTTAGTCCAGTTTCTTCTTTTTTTAATTTTCTTTTTCCCCATCATCTTTCCCTAGGTTTCAATTTTTGGGGTCCTTTATAAAACCATACAAGGATGCTGTCATAAATGTTTCCTTTCACTTTGACTTTTAAATCAATTTATTTTCATTGGCTAATTTTCATCCTCTGACATTTTATTAATTTTAATTATCTCATATCCCTCCATCCTCGTTTGTGTGTGTGTGTGTATGTGTGTGTGTGTGTATTTGTTAATGCATATATAAGCGTGCGGCTTCTCTAGTTCAAGTAAGTCCCATTATAGGAGAATATTTTAGTAAAAGCATAAAAGTAAATCATGTATGATTTTTTTTTCTTATTTTTACGGCAGATATTCAGAAAGGTGTGAATTATACATATTCATTATATGAATTAGGTATCCTTTGCTCAGTGTATGTAAGACTCATTCTCTATTAAATGATTTGCAACATCAGGAAACCATAACGCAAGGTATAACTATACGTATTTCAATTTGTAAATGAAATATTCTAAACATTTTGTTATGGGAAAGTATTCAAACTTAACCATCCAGCTTCGTAAAATTTTTCATAATAATAATAATAATAATAATAATAATAAAAATAATAATAATAATAATAATAATGATAATAATAATAATAATAATAATAATAATAATAATCTCACTTAAGAACACCAAAATCTTTATTACCTAATAAACAAGGAATGCTATAACTTCTCTTTTTAGGGAAAAAAATAGTTACTAAAATGTTGGACTAATAATTTTCCTGGCCCACGTTCAAAACCTTGTGTGAGAAATAGCTATATTTAAGTCAGTCCATAATGTTATCTTGATAATTTAATGTAAGAAATTTTCCTAAAAATACTAAGTATCAGGAGGTAATGAAGTGAAGATTAAATCGCCACATCTCGTTTTCAGTCGATCAGAAACAAGTGAGTAGTCATCTCTCAATAATGAGAATTCACAAAGGAATTTCCCATTTCATTTGTAATTGCCTCCTAGTTTTTCTGAGTCATATTTTCATTCAGCTGTTGTAAAAAAAAAAAAAAGAAATTATCCCAAGCCGTCTTTGCTGTGGATATTCCTAAAATTATGCGTTGTGAACGTCATCATTAGTATTAGAGTCTGTTATCATACTAATAGTTTAACAACATAGTTTCTTAATAATAATAATAATAATAATAATAGTAATAATAATAATAATAATAATAATAATAATAATAAATAATAATAATAATAATAATAAAAGCCCTTAAAACAATAAAACACAACCGATGGTCTGAAATGGAAAACATCTTACCGAGACGATCTGACCATCTTGTCATTATAGCGGATGTCCCCTAATATCTTAAGTAGCAACTCCTTGACTTGCAAATCAGATTCTAATTTTAGCCATCGTGTCGACGATTTAGCTTATCACCGAGTTTTAGACAAATCAGCAAACAGAATCCACCCATCCATCCGAGATCATCGGCTGTGCCAAAAATTAATTGATATTTTCATAGCTCTTCCTGGAAGACAGGGGATGGGAACGATTGTACCCAAGCCATCTACGCCACTAATAAGAACTATAAAACAAGAACTCCTGTTAATGTGATAAGTGCGTTGACTACCACAAGTGCAGATGTGAACTGGCTGAGAAAGTTGGCCTCACGACGCAAAGTAAGAGACCCAGAGCTAGCCAGCCACCACGGCAGATGTGAATGTTAAGATTGCAAGCCTCTGTCAGACTTGTTCTGAAATACTACAAGAAGCATTGAACCCGGGAACCCAAAGTCAACCCGCCTTTGCCACTTTGAGAGTTACGCAGGCAACCACACATTTTTACTCCAGAGTTAACAGTTTCTGGGAGGGTATCTAAGATCACAGACTTTCGTCAAACCCAGAATTCGAGTCCTACTCGCATAATGAGATAGAAGAATCGCCAGCCGGGGAAGTCACAAACTCCCCAGATTGCAACTGTACTGACTGCCTCACAGAGCTTCTTCATGAAGCCACTACCACCGCATAAAATGCCCACAACATTGGAACCTGCGGCCAAGAGAAAAGAGAAGAAACCTATTCCAAAGTTCAAACTTCCGGCAAAAGACTCCACTTCCTATGCAGCAGTGGCTGCCATAAAAGCCAGGTCCCACATGAAAATCACAGCTTGACCAAACCGCAGAGGTGAATTTATTATTTTCTCACAAAATCAGAAGAGCGCCCCCTACTGCAGAAGGAATCCTCTTTGTCGCTTCTCGATTCAACCACGAAGCTCAGCAAGGCTATTGTAGCCAACAAGGCAGTTACTATGCCCCTCACCTTACTCACCTCCTGTAGCAACATCTCCAGCATTATACGGGCCAAGAATAGGTACAATGCACCTGTCAGCAAGATCATCATCATTTTCTTTGGACCAATCCCATCTGACTTTGAGGTTGGCATATCAGGAACCTTCCCCATTCAGGATTAAAAAGGAGAATCCCTACGATGTGATCGTTGCCAGCTGTTTGGCCACCATTGCAAGGATTGTAGAGGCACAAACATCTCTGGTGTCTGCAGTAAATGCCACAACACTCATATCAGCAATGTTGCACACAAGTAAGGCGGGAGACTTGACCTAGGTGTCCTAACTGTTCCCGATTCGACCACGTGTAGAACAAGGTGTCCCGAGTGTCTACAGAGAGTCATTGCCCTGAAGAATGTCCAGCAGCCAAACCTGTCTCAACCACGGACGAAGCAGGTGCAACAAACCAGAACCCAGTGGGATCCTCATCGGAGAGCTCAGCAACCAGTAACAACCATGCCTCGTTTGGGTGCTGAAGTTGGTGCTGAGCAACTGGCCCCAGCCCCGGCGCCATTACCCTCCTCTCAAACTCTTCCTTCCCAGCTTACCCAGAATCTCACCCAACAAATAGAATTCCTTCCTTTAGAAAACCTGATTTCCCTTTCATCCAACTCCTTTCCAGAGTCTTTTCCCTTTCCTTGACCCAAAAATCCTCTAATCCCCTCCAAACCCCTCTAAACCCAAGAGCAGGGATAACATTCTATGCTTAAAACTTCTTCTTTGCTCTCCTACTTATCTTATCCTCTCCTCTCCCAGTCTCTTCTATTTACTGGGACTTGCGGCTATACCACTATTCCTTACCATTAAAACATTTTTTTTCGGACCTAAACTGGACTAGCTTTGAGAGATCAAAGGGCTAGCAAAAGCCATCAAAAGCTCTCTGGGCTGAGCAAAAGCCCTGCTGCTGTATCGGCAGAGCAGCACACCTATTCACAAAATAAACAAAAGGTAAACTGACTTGGGTCCCGCGGCATCTTGTCAAAGGACCCCCGTCCGGATTAAAGTCTGGACACTTCACCTATGGGCTGCAGTGGTGTAAGAGCTTGTGTCTGGCTATAGACCTGGCAATCTAGACGCAAGCAATCAAGCCTTGCAACCATTTCCTAAATAAATGTTGAGTTTTACAACTGCACATTAGTCATAAAGTGAGTGAAAGACATAATTCATCTGACCATAGCTCCAGTGATAGTAGATACACAGCCAAATCTGAAGAATATATATTCAATACAGAACAAGAGTTACAAGTACCATACAAATTCATATAAAAGTCCTATATCCATGATTCCCGAACAACGAGAGAGAGAGAGAGAGAGAGAGAGAGAGAGAGAGAGAGAGAGAGAGAGAGAGAGAGAGAGAGAGAGAGAGAGAGAGAGAGAGAGAGAGAATTATTTTCAAATAAGTATCGAAGAGACAGTCGTATAATATAGATCAGTAATGGCTTTGTTTGCACGTGTACTTGAAATATGATGAGGAATGCGAGACATCAAGAGAATGAGGAATGTCTCAAGAAATTACTTAGGTAAATGGAAACGGAAATTCCCGAGAGAAAGAGTGAGATATACATAGAACAGCAGTAAACTATTTTATATGGTTAGGTATAAGTTTTACTTTTTACATTATGTCCGCCACAATGACAAAGATGATCATAATCGAAGATAGGATATTTATCCTTATAAGAAACAAAAGTTTCAACTACAGAAAAATTGATACTCTTGAAAATAATTACATAATACAGGTTCTGATGATAGAATACATTCATTATGGATTAGAGTATGAAAAACATATGATAAGATCAATTGCGCATGATTTCGTGAAGAAACTAGCTATGACGTGTAATGACTGACAAAAATAGCAATGTGTTTTATATCGTTAATAATTGCAAAGGAACAATATTTATGTATAAACGATAAATGTGAATAATGACACTTTTAAGAATCTTAAGATGGATATCTTTCTTTTATTTAACGAAACAAAAGATTTTGATACAAGGAATGTATGAGAAAATAAACTAGTCGAAATATACTTCGAAAAAATATCTAAATTAAAAAAAAATAAAGTAAGGAGATATTGGACAATGTATCTCACAAAATGTGAAATAAAATGTAATTTCCTCTTTTTGAGAAACAAGCAATGATAAAATAGGTGGAATTATAAAAAAGATATAAACAACGACACCAAATTTAATCAAAACGATTGTTAGAGTGATTATAAAGAGATGAAAGAGCATCATAATGAGAAGGAAGGCGATAATTAACAAAGATGGAGACGATATGCAATAAAAAACTGAAATAATTACTCAAAACCTCAACGGAAACATTAAGTTCAAAAGTGCATCTGTTTGATTTTCACGGAAAATGATTTTGTGATTAGAAAGTTTTTTAAATCAATAATTAGATTTAGTTTTTCTTTTTCCATATGCCTTTTCTACAAAATTATGCCTTTTCTATAAAATTAAGACTCTCATAAGTTCAATGCTATAAGATAGACCAGAATACATTAACATTTGCCAGAATTCCTCATCCTTGAGAACAATAAATTCAAGTGATTATCTGTCTCTGTTCATAGAAAATATTTCTCTGATTAGTAAGTAACTATTTTTAATCATTCAAAAATTTTAGTTTTTCTTTCTTTCAATTGTCATTTTATCATAATTAAAACTTTCATTAGTTCAATAACATAAGACAGACTATAATACATTAGTATTTGCCCGAATTCCTCATTGTTTCATTTAATATCATTAAAATTCTGACTCTTATATTGCTTTGAAATAGTTTTATATGATGGGCGTATGTTGTTCTCTGTCAAATTCAAATTACTCTACTTAGTATGACATTAAATGCAAAAATAAAATTAAAATAGCCATGATACAAGACGTTATACATCTTACTGTCATAATAGATTAATCCCAACCTAAATCAAAAGTATTTACCATTTCAAGTGAGAAGACTTTCTTTCAAGCGCCCCCCACCCCACCCCTGCGCCCCCCCCCCCAAAAAAAAAAACATATGTATATAATCATTCAATTACTTAAAACTGGAAATGTGAAGGAAGGTTACTGGAAGTGATTAAGGATTTTCAGTAAGTTTGTGGGAGCGTTGTAGAAGACTGGACGGGGAATAAAATGGTATATAAATAAACAATGAGTATATTAAGATAGGATGAGAGTTATATTCATTACTCTTATAACGAGAAAGGTTAAAATGCTGTAATA
>NC_090729.1:5771269-5798769 GCF_036898095.1 Palaemon carinicauda
CCAGGTCAAAACCAACACTGCCACGAGAGGCCATTAAAACAAATTGGAACCTGACGCTACCTAGCTGTCCGAGGATTTACCTGGCGAGACATCAGTCTCTTACCAGCGAGTTTTACCCAATTTCCCGGCCCACCATGTGACACAATTGGTAGTAATTCATTCAAATTACCCCTAATGAGTCAATATGGATAAATATCAACACAACATCGTGTTCAAATAGAAATAAATTTCTGCCTCATACTTGGGATCGAACACTAGCCCCTTCTAATAAAAGGCCAGGTCGAAACCAACCATGCCACGAGAGGCCATTAAAAGAAATTGGAACCTGACGCTACCTAGCTGTCCAACGATTTACCTGGCAAGACATCAGTCTCTTACCAGCGAGTTTTACCCAATTTCCCGGCCCACCACGTGACACAATTGGTAGTAATTCATTCAAATTACCCCTAATGAGTCAATATGGATAAATATCAACACAACATCGTGTTCAAATAGAAATAACTGGTGGGCCGGGAAATCGGGTAAAACTTGCTGGTAAGAGACTGATGTCTTGCCAGGTAAATCCTCGGACAGCTAGGTAGCGTCAGGTTCCGATTTCTTTTAATGGCCTCTTGTGGCATGGTTGGTTTCGACCTGGCCTTTCATTAGAAGGGGCTAGCGTTCGATCCCAAGTATGAGGTAAAAATATATATATATATATATATATATATATATATATATATATATATATATATATATATATATATATATATATATATATATATATATATATATATATGTGTGTGTGTGTGTGTGTGTGTGTGTGTGTGTGTGTGTGTGTGTGCAAGAATGTGGTTTTTTCATTAATTAAGAGAGAGAGAGAGAGAGAGAGAGAGAGAGAGAGAGAGAGAGAGAGAGAGAGAGAGAGAGAGAGAGAGAGTAATGAATTATGTAAAAGTTAAATCGATGACAGGAAGTTTCTATCGTATGTTCAATAAAGGAAGCCGTTTGGCGCAGGGCCTATAAACATCAACCTTCCTTTCGGATGCAAGTTTACCCAGAAATCCAAGCACGTGAACAGTGCAAGCCAGAAGTTTAAGACGCCATTTTGGACACACCTGTAAATCTATTGTACAAAACAAGGCCATTGAGGACAAAGAAGTAGTCATATACAGCCAGTATCTCTGTCCTAAAGGCCTCTTTGGCCTTATTGTATAACAATCACCCCTCCCCCACCACCACACACAGACATCCATGGAGTCGAGCGTTCTCCTACTACATTTTGTATATGGAAATGGACAGATACCCACCGAGACACGGAGTCACCTGACTCAGAAATTGACGCCATCCAGCCATGGTGTAGAGGAAACCATCAAGGAAGGCAAAGGAATTTCTCTCTTTTGCCATTCAGTTATATATTCCAAAGCCCACAGAGTGAGAGGATAGACGACAGAGGCACGCCACAGAAGATGAAAATAAAGAATGCAGTCCTGCGGACCTGGAGAGGAAGAAATTCCACAAGAATTCTCACTACTGCAATGCAGAATCTACAATTTTGTGTATTTTCTTGCTTACGGGACGAGTGAATCTTTATTGTTAACATGTGCACAGTTCTCTATTAAATTCAGAAACTACTGTACATGGCACTATCCATAACCTACATATTGTGAATGAGTTAGCCTGAATAATGAAATAAGATTACAACCTGTTTTTGTGATTGAATAATTTTACTTTGATAACTAATGAAATAATTGCTTGAAGAAGCTCCACTATTAAACAATAATTGATTATAGGAGGCTTCTCACTGGTAGCAGCGGTGGGATAGTTATCGTGTAAGGTTGAAATAAGTGAAAATTAATCTGAAATTATTTACCGGTACCACTTTAGGAACCTTAAAAAAGGGCAACATAAAAGAAATTCATTTTCGTACGACGAAAAAGTATAAATCGAAAGGGACCACAAATATGCGTATAATATTTTATTGGTTCTCTCTCTCTCTCTCTCTCTCTCTCTCTCTCTCTCTCTCTCCTCTCTCTCTCTCTCTCTCTCTCTCTCTCCTCTCTCTCTCTCTCTCTCTCTCTCTCATATTCTTTCCGTGTCTCTCCTATCAGAGTATATTTTTTTTGTCTCATGTCATCGAAATAGGATTTTTTTTTTTTTGTACAATAATGTTGTTGACATTTTAGCCCAATACAATTTATGATTAATAGATAATTTAGATTAGACAAATGGGAGTGCAAGAAAAACACTCCCTTAAGAAATAATGGTATAAAAATTACCACAATAACTAACTTTGCTAATATGAACTTATTAGGGTAACTAACCCAAACAGATTTTTGTAGAAATGTAAGTAGAAATAATCCAGTCGAACAAAGATTAGAGAAATATGATGTAGATAAGTCGTTAGCTGATGCAGAAAGTAAGAACTCCATTAATAGAATAACTGAAGAAGTAGCAAAACTAAATCAGGAAATGTTTTCAGTAAACATTGAGGTAGGCGATGCAGACACACATTGGATAGGGCATTTGGAAACATTACACTGTCCGTGAGTTTTGAAGACTTATGTAGGCTATTATAGTGTTCTGCCAAAGAGACAAATAGGTTATTTAAGACAGAAGCAATTACCAATTACAATTCCCTTTATGTAGTTGTAAACGAGGTATTATCTAACGTAGCGAGTACCATCCTAGATATTTATCTTAACGAACAAAAAGGGAAGATAACTAAAACACTGGGAAATTAGAATAATCTAAATAATAAATAGCCACATTTCCTACCAGTAAACTGGTAGTTACAGAAAGTTAGATCCGTAGATTATAGTGATAGCATAAATTTCCCTAGATATAACCAAAATGATAATAGATAGTTCTTCAAGGTGAATACAGTTTGATGAAATGGTCAATATTGAGGGAATAATGAAGACACATTTGAATCTAGGGGAAGTTTTCATAAAAAAGGGAGCTCAAAAAGGATCTGAAATGTGTTGCATAAAGATAAGAAACTTCAACACAACATAGCAAAAACCACTCCTCAGAATAATCCTGCAGCACAGACAAAAGCGAAAACTAAAATCTTACAAATAGTACAGATGTAAGCAAAAGGAAAAAAAAAAGTGACTATAGCCTGTTATAAGGTAAATCAGAAAGACGGAAATACTAGATAAGAAGGATAATGTAGGTGATGGAGGTTCATTCATTTTGCAAGCAACTATTTTATCTTAAAGATATTAGGCACTGCAAAAAATCATTTTAAAAGGTAGACAGAAAGGAAAGACTTAGTTTGTTGGACTCTAGTAGCACACTTGATAGTAGGACTCAATACAGTAAAAAAATTTTAGGCATTCTTGCTGCTGCTGTTCGGGGTGAAAACAATTTAGTTTAAAAGGATTACAGGCAACATAATAGAAAGGAATATCAACCATAAGGTTGAATAGAGTATTATTAGTAAAACAGTGCCATGTAATATATGATGGTTTCACATCTTAAAAATAACATTTCCCGTTAGAGCACTTCAAATATCGTTCAAAACATTCAGTGATGAAACATAAATCTTAATTGTGAGAAGTACAGGCAAAGAATAAAATAAGATAGTCTGGAAGTATAATTCTAACTTGCCAATGACAAGTTTTTTGCAAAACTGGTCACTTTTTAGGAGATGACTTTGATAGATGAAACTTACTCCAAACAAAAAAGGGAAATGGACATTAAACACAAGAAAGTAAGGAGGAATAAGAGAGATTGGAAATAGGAAATGTAGCAAATAGTGAAGAGAATAGAATAGTATAAATAGAAAAGTATTCCTATTAGACCGATGAGAAAAATAAGTTATATTGCAATAGGCAAATGAAATATAAAGGAATCATAGTGTTAATAGGCAGATTAGACAAAAAATTAATATATAGCTAAGGGCTAATAAATATAAAACAAAGCACTAGAAGAGTTGGAAGACCAAGGCCTACATGTCTGAGGACGATGAAGCGTGAAGTAAAATATAAAGAATGGAGAAGGATTGATTTAAAAGCTCACGATAGAGACTACTGGCGAAATCTAACAGAGGTCCTTTGCGTCAATAGGCGTAAGAGGAGATGATGATGTGTTTTTTTCAGTTTTGTGTGTTAGCGTGGATTGTATATGTATCAATAGTACTGTGTTTTATTAACTTGTTTGAATGTGCATGTCTGTCAAGTCATATTGCACTAAATGTACGAGGCTAACGGAAACCCATCAATATTTTTTTTTTATTTATTTTTTTTTATTATTATTATTATCATTAATGAAGCTTGGACTGCTTAATTCTTTTAGTCACCATAAAAAATAGATAGTTTCTCTTCTGTAAGAATAGACGACCAATTCACAGCCAGATAATGAAATGACAGTTCGATGAAATATTCCTCTCCGTCAATCTATTCAATACACCAGTCATATTTTCCCTCTATTGTTTTATCCTTTATATACTTGGTAAAAAAATATATTACAGAATTGATAAGACTAACAACAAAGAAAACGTCCATTGTTTATATACTTAGAACAGAGTATATTATAAGTTTTTGAGATAAACTGATATATACGAAAAAGTCCATGCAATGTACACTTAGAAATTAGAAAAATAATTCTCTTAAAAATTAACAATTAAGAAGTACATTTTTTATATACTTAGAAATGAGTATATTAAATTCAAAAATAAAATGGCAATTGAGAAAAAGCCTTTACACTTGAGGGTTTGAAATCTATTCGAACACTAAATTAAGAAAAAAAAATTAAGATTAAACATTCTGTTGAACTCATAAATATACCCGAAATATCTGAAAATTTCATAGATTCCACTAAATGAAATGACGTCTATGGCGTTGACTTTAAAAAAGAGAAAAACAAGAATATATATATATATATATATATATATATATATATATATATATATATATATATATGTATATATATATATATATATATATATATATATATATATATATATATATATACATACATATATATATATATATATATATATATATATATATATATATATATATATATATATATATATATATATATATGTATATATATATACATATATATATATATATATATATATATATATATATATATATATATATATATATATATATATATATATATATATATATATATATTTCTCCTTGGAACTCTTACGACGGAATATTTTGAATTCTGTTAACAGAAATGAAGTGAGAATACGAACTCTTTAAGTCACTACTCATCATTTGCAGAATGATTCTGCCAACATGAATAGAGACAATCAAATATCAAATATCACTGTGTCACTTAAGTCTTCTCAAACTTAGGTATCACCTAACTCTCCAAACACAAGGACATACAACCGACGGGTCCAAAGTGGAACCCATATCAACGAGATTGAAAGCTGCCCGTCTAGTCATGGCAGCGGATGTCCCCAGACTTCTTTAAAGGCTACTCCTTGACTTTGGAATATTTTCAAATATATGTTATGTTTTACCGCTTCACATCAGTTATCAACGGAATGCAAGGCAAATATATCATCTGGTTACTATTTCACTGATAGTAGAAAAAAGGACAAATCTGAATATAATATTTTCAATAAAAATAAAGGGGTATAGGATAGTACCAAAAAGTATTCAGGGAGAGAGAGAGAGAGAGAGAGAGAGAGAGAGAGAGAGAGAGAGAGAGAGAGAGAGAGAGAGAGAGAGAGAGAGAGAGAGAGAGAGAGAATTATAACAAAAAGAAATACATCGGAGATATAAGTATAGTATGGATTAATAAAGGCCCAGCCGTCACTTGTGTTTGAAATATGATGAGGAATGCGAGTCATCAAGAGAATGAGGAATATCTCAAGAAAAAATTAGGAAAAGGGAGACGGAAATTTTCCAGAAAGAACGAGATATACAGGAAACATCAATATACAATTTTATTTTGACAAAAATCTTTTTTTCCCGAGAGACATAAACACAGTTAGAAAAATTATCTTGTGAATCTCAAAATAAACATTCCTGTAAATATTTAAAAAAAATACATCCATTCATCATAAATTCAAAGTACGGACAGATCCTGTTAGACGTGTACCGACTTTTCGTCCGATGTCACTTTGTCCGACGACACTTCGTCCACGTCTTTTTGTCCAATGTCTTTTCGTCCGATGGACTTCTGGTCCAACGACATTAGTCCAATTTTAAATCCTTTCAATCCGGAAAAAAAACCCTAGCCAATCCAAAACTTCCCTAATAGAAAATCAAACCTTGTAAGGACCTCTTTCTCCCTTGTTGTTCATAACAATTAATTGCCAAATTCCAAAGTATAGGAGTGAAAATAACTAGTCAAGAAAATAAAATTAAATGGAAGCGTCTGACGATATAGAATTGAAGAAAAACTGCTCAACATAACATAACTACTCGTTGCGGAATAATAACGTTTTGGCGTAGCCGATTCTTTGAGTATTAAAGGTAAGAAATATGTGAAATAACATCTGAAGTGAAAGTAAAAAAAGGAAAGAAAAGTTGATAATTTTAATAGTAACACGTGTAAAATAATGAATGATTTAAAAAAAAGAAAAATTAGAATAATAGTTTCACATTGGTGCAAATTATATGCCACAATCTTCAAAGACTGTTTTCCTCGTTGACTCATGTCCGGTTACCAATCTTTTGAGACGTTCGGTGATATTTTGATATCGTGAACAAGAATTTGACGGATCTCCTCGAGGTATTTGAGTCATTTTACCTTGAATAAATCCTTCTTCCTTCACGTTTCTGATAAAATTCCAAATGCTCAAATGTACTCCACCCGCTGAAGGTTTTATAGCAGAATGAAACCCCTCTGCAGCATTGTTTCTGCTGGGTAAATCTTGAAGAATATGCTTATTGGCATTCCATACATTTAATGGGAAAATAGGTGGACCTCTCTTTCGTCTAGCACCACGCCCTCTCACGACTCCCATCAAAGTAAGCAATTAATTCGGAAGGTATTTCGTCATCGTCATGGGCAGATTCAGAAATGGAAGTACTAAACTTGAAGCACACTATGTATATATATATATATATATATATATATATATATATATATATATATATATATATATATATATATATATATATATATATATATATATATATTGCCTTACTAAAAAGAGAGAAGGCAAAAGAGAATGTTAAGAATGACTAATGGAGTAATTAGAAAGTGAGCATATTACTTTATCCTAAAAGCCAATAAGGTATAAAATTTTAACACAGAAGTGAAGTAAACAGTAATAACAATCCATTACAAGACTTGTTTATATTAGAAATTGGACCAAATGTCGTTGGACCAAAAGTCCATCAGACGAAAAGACATTGGACAAAAAGACGTGGACGAAGTGTCGTCGGACGATGTGACATCGGACAAAAAGACCACTCACCCATGTTAGATACTAAATCATTCGGAAAAAATCAACGCATTTCTCCTGATTTGCCTATTCTTTTTCACGAACAGAAATGATATACGATGTTTAAATGGCTGAAACAGTAAAAATAATGAGTTAAATTTTACAATCTGTACAAACCGTGTGTCACACGATCGTACATAGTAATGATATTTTATTTTGTGTATATATTATGCTTGTATCTTCGCTCTCCCCTCGCACTAAAATAACCTGAATAAACATGCATGTTTTACTCACCGTTAACTGTTAACCGGTTAAACAGGAAATTTCCTGTTGCATTGAGTTTTTTATATAAAGGCGAGTGTTCTGTAATAAAACTACTCAGTTGCTTTAATCCAGTCTTTGAGTCACAACCTTCTCTTGGCCCGTCACATTGGTGACCCCGGAAGTCGACACGCTCCTCCAGCCTTCCACACCCCATCGCCCCTCCATCGTTGGTACTATGGCGGACTCTATGGAAGTTGGCACTGCAGCTGCCCCATTGAAACTATGTCCTTCGCCAGCGGAGAAGCGTTTGCTTGGTTTCAGCACGCAGAAGTTCAGTTTCACATCAAGGGCGTGACTCGCTCAACCACCAAAGCAGATTATGTTCTCGTGGCAATACCCAAGGACACCTTCCCGGAAATATCCGACTAGCTTTGTGAACAAGGAGACACCCCAATAGCTTATGACGCCCTCAAACATACCTTCTGCAGCAATACTCGCCGTCGCCAACCACCCGTATAGCAAAGCTTTTTCAGCTCTCTCAACAACCGTTAGGGGACTAAAGGGCTTTGCTCGCCCTCAGGGAAATGACCAGCATCTCTCGCCTGCAACCTGCCGCAGACGGCTCTCCTCGTAAGGTGTACCTACTTCGTGCCCTATGGATACGCCGTTTACCCAAACCTGTACGCGCTGCCATACCCAATGTTGATAGTTTACCAATAAAGGACTTGAAGACCAAAGCCTATGCCCTTATGGACAGCCACTCCAAGACCTCCCTCAACGCTTCCACTCCTGACGAGGAGCACACATATTCAACGTCAACCGAAACTGACGTGAATGACGTAGGACGTGCGCACCTGCCCCGTGATATGCCGAAGTGGCGACCAAAGCCACCCACCAAACACCACTCGATCGAGCCCTAACCAATGACTTCTACAGCCACTTACTGCCTTTCTTCCACCTCAGTTTTGCTACTACCACAGCAGATTCGGGGCAGCCGCGAAGAAATGTGCCAAGATTTGTTAGTGGCCAAAAAACGTGCAAGTAGGCCATCGCTCGTGATGGTGGCTTCCCATGTTTCTAATCTTTTCTTTTTACATGATGCAGGAATGGGCGTGTGATTTTTGGTAGACACTGGTGCTTGTCGTTCTCTTTTGCCAAGGTAACTCTTCAGGACACGGCGTAGTCTGTCTATGTCTGCTGACGTCCGCTTGGTAGCTGCCAACGAATCTGCGATACCCACCTACGGTTACAAGAACCTCACATTATCGTTTGGAAACGGTAAATTTAATTGGAAGTTTCTCGTTGCTGACGTCATATTGCTAAGCCTCGGAGAGGATTTCCTCTCTCATTTCCACCTTCTGGTCGACGTCACCCACCGACGATTGGTCAACGGAGACTCGTACTTGTCGATACCTCTTCAACCCGACCCTTCTAACCTCGCTCTCCACATCAGCGCACCCACGGATGCCTACGCCCACCTCTTCACGTCGTACCCGGCAGTTTTCCGTCCAGAGCTTCGCCAAACACCCACGGCTTCTTCCAAACACGGTATTTATCACTATATCAAGACAACGGGACCCCCGGTCTTCGGAAAATCCAGACGTCTGGCACCAGAATGATTGGCAGCCGCCAAACAGACATTCGCCGAAATGGAATAAATGGGCCTTTGCCAAAAGGCCTGCAGCCCATGTTCGTCACCCTTACACATCGTTCTGAAGAAAGATGGCTCCCTCTGTCAGTGCGGGGATTACAGGCCCCTGAACATGCAAACAGGACCGGATCACTACCCCCTCCTAAACATTGCCGATGTGACCTCCTACCTGCACAAAGTGAAGGTTTTCTCTATGCTCGACCTCCTTAAGGGGTATTATCAGGTGCCTATGAACCCAGAAGACATCCCCAACGCTATCACCACTCTGTTTGGTACATACACCTTTAATTACTCCTGTTTTGGCCTTCGTAAAGCTGGAGCCATGTTTCAAAGTCTCATGGATGACATCTTAGGGGACCTCCCCTTCAGTGTATGTTATGTGGACGACGTACTTGTCTTCTCCTACTCAAAAGAGGAACGCCTATGTCACCTGTGCATCGTGCTTGACAGCCTGCAACAAAACGGCCTTGTAGTCCGGTAAGACAAGTGTACCTTTGACGCCAATGAAGTGTCATTCTTAGGAAACCGCATCACTCATGAAGGATTCCATCCCCTCCCTGAGAAGGTAGCAGCCGTTCAGGACTTCCCCGCACCCTCAACCATCAAAGCTCTGCAGGAATTCTTGGGCAGGATTAACTATTATCATCGTTTTCTGCCAGCCATTGCCGCTACTCTTGCTCCCCTCTACACCTCCCTTAAGGGCCAGCCAAAGGACCTGAAGTGGGGTCCCCTTCAAAAGGCGGCCTTCTGCAATGCAAAGAAGGCCCTATCAACTGCAGCGGCTCTCACTTTTCCTATCCCACATGTACCTCTCTTTCTCTCTACTGATGCCAGTGACGTCGCTATTGGTGCAGTACTAAAGCAGGTGGTCAGCGGCTCGCCCCGCCCATTGGCCTTCTTCAGCAGAAAAATGTCCAAGGCAGAATCGGGTTATTTTACCTTCGATCACGAATTGCAGGCGGTGCACTTGGCTGTCCGTCACTTTCGCCATTTCTTAGAAGCTACGCCCTTCTTCATTCGCACAGACCAAATGCCTCTGGTGAATGCCTTCACTCGACAGTCTGACGCCTGATCCGCTCGGCAACGCAGACATCTCACCGCCGTGGCTGAATAAAATTGCACCCTTCAATACCTCCCTGGGAAAATGAAACCCATTGCAGAGGCCCTGTCAAGAAACACGTTGGCTGCCGTTCAACTGGGATTGGATTACAACACCTTGGCTGAAGCAAAACGACAGGATCCAGAGTATTAAGCATGTAGGACATCCTACACGTCCCTCCGTTGGGAAGACTTAACCCTCGAAGACTCCAACACCACCCTCCTCTCTGACGTCAGTACTGGTAGACAGCGACCTTGGATCCCTGCTCCCATGCGGCGGCAGGTGTTTGATTTCATTCTCGGTCTTCTTTCACATCCCTTTTGCCGTTCTACTGCACAGCTGCTGAAGAGGAAGTTCATTTGGCACGGCATTTCTAAGGGTGCTAAGGATTATGTCCGTGCCTGTAGTTCTTGCCAAACTTCCAGAGTACATCGACACATGGATTCAGGAGTGGGCACCTTTCCTCAACCTCAGCGTCGTTTCGCACACATTCACGTCGACGTTGTAGTCCCCCTACCCACATCACAAGGACATCGTTACCTGTTTACCATCATCGACCGCTCCCCTCATTGGCCTGAAGCCATTCCCATGGAGACTGCAACGTCCGCCTCTTGTACATCTGCCTTACGCTCAGGATGGATTGCAAGATTTAGTATCCCTGAGCATATTACTTCTGACACGGGTACCACTTTAAACCTCTCAAATATGGACATCATTAGCCAATCTCCTGGGCATCACCCTACTTCAGACAACTGCCTAAAACCCAGCTGCCAATGGAATGGTTGAACGTTTTCATCGTACCCTCAAGGCAACTTAGATGTCCTGCTGCAAGGATTCCGACTGGTTTACTCAGCTTCCCTGGGTCCTCCTAGGACTAAGGATCACTCCTAAAGACGCCCTCGACGTCTCGGCAGCTGAAATGGTGTATGGCGACCCGTTGGTCGTCCCTGCTGAATTTTTTCCCTTTACAACCTCCTCCGATGATCTCCAGCGCATACGTCACGTCGTGGGAAAATTTACTCTATGCCGCCAGACTTACAAGCCCCCAGTGAAGCATCACATACTGATAGACTTGTACTCTGCAAAGCACGTCTTTCTTCGCAACGACACTAGCAAACCACCGCTAACGCCCCCTTACACGGGCCCTTTCCTTGTGATCTGACGCAGTTCGAAAGCTTTCCTACTAAACATTCGTGGGTCTCCATTTATTGTCGAAAACCTGCTTATCTCATGCCAGATGACCGGCCTCTCTAGATCAGGGTGCCCTATTTAACATGTACAACATGTCATTTTTAAGGGGGGGGGGGGAGCCATGTACAAATCGTGTGTCACACAATCGTATATAGTAACGACCTTTCATTTTGTGTATATATTATGCTTGTAGCTTCGCTCTCCCCTTGCACTAAAAAGAACCTGAATAAACTTGCCTGTTTTTATCACCGTTAACTGTTAATCTGTTGAACAGGAAATTTCCTGTTGCATTGAGTTTTTGTATATAAAGGTGAGTGTTCTGTAATAAAAGTACTCAGTTGCTTTCATCCTGTCTTTGAGTCACAACCTCCTCTCGGCCCGTCACAAATCATTCATAAAGGAACAATAAAGATCTACGGACAATGAAGGAATTTAATTAAGATTTGGAGACTGAAACCCTCCTTTCTTTTAATGAGCCAAAACGATAGTGATACGTAGAAAGTAACATAATATAAACATAAAAGAAATATATTTCGATTAAAAAAATATTTGAATTTACTACAAATGTTTACTTCGATTGAACAATGTCGAAAGAAATTTAGTTTAGATATCCCGGAATCCCAATCAGTTCTGGTCAACACAAATTTTCTTGTGGAAAAAAAAGAACATATCGGTTTGCAAAGTTAAATCATTATATTTTGAGATAGATCTTATCAGATCTATAAAAATAGAAAAAAAGTAGCATATCGTTGTAGGAGAAAATAAGGCGCACTATTAAGTAAGTGATGTAGACCACAAACATGTCAAATTTCCTCAATTAAGGAATATGTTTAAAAAAAATTCTATAATATCTAGGTTTAAACAAATTGAAACCGAATTAGCAGAACTGAAGTTGCTGAAACCTACATAATTGTTAATTAAAGTCTCAATGCTTCATCCAAAAATGTTCAAGAGTTTATATGCCAAGTAAAAAAAATGAGGAGACCAGAAACAAAATTGGCATTGCAAATTTGTGGAATGAAGGCCTATCTGTCAAATCCTGGAAATCCCCGAAAATGGCACATGCAATAGAATCCGAACTCCCAATGCCAATATTTGTCCAGGAAATGTGCATAGATTAATGAAACGTCAAGGTAAAACTTGAAATCGTATTTCAGGGGAAGCTTTTTCTGATGGTAAAGTCCACATATGCATAAAGGGTGGCAGGACGCAAGGGCTGTTGCAGACCAGCTCAGGCGTTGATATATTCAATGCTGAGGCCGATTCCCACAGCTGTTTCAGTCTCCTTAATGATCCAGAGAGCTAAAAGGCTGAACCGTTTCCATTTGCCAAACTGCATAGCAAATTAATTTCCCCGTTCTGGCCAAGGTGTAAGTGCTTCAGGGAACTGTCCGTTAATATCTGTCAGGTGTTGGTTTTCCATAATCTAGATTCCTCCATTAGAGAATGCTTCCTAATAGACAAAGTACACTTTTGGTGTCCATGGATTATCATCTTTTTGCGTATCATAAACTTAATTCCTACAGAAATAATAAGATTCAAATAAAATTCTAATTAGCAACGTTATTCATGTGAGTAGTATAGGTAGTAGTTTGGCCAGGGCACCAGCCACCCGTTGAGATACTACCGCTAGAGAGTTATGGGGTCTTTTGACTGGCCAGACAGTACTACATTGGATCCTCCTCTCTGGTTACGGTTCATTTTCCCTTTGCCTACATACACACTGAATAGTCTGGCATATTCTTTACATATTCTCCTCTATCCTCATACACCTGACAACACAGATTACCAAACAATTCTTCATCACCCAAGGGGTTACTGCACTGTAATTGTTCAGTGCCACTTTCCTCTTGGTAAGGGTAGAAGAGACTCTTTAGATATGGTAAGCAGCTCTTCTAGGAGAAGGACACTCCAAAATCAAACCACTGTTCTCTAGTCTTAGGTAGTGCCATAGCCTCTGTACCATGGCCTTTCACTGTCTTGGGTTAGAGTTCTCTTGCTTGAGGGTACACTCGAGCACACCCTCCTATCTTATTT
The DNA here is from genome assembly GCF_036898095.1 of Palaemon carinicauda. NCBI lineage: Eukaryota > Metazoa > Arthropoda > Malacostraca > Decapoda > Palaemonidae > Palaemon > Palaemon carinicauda. The sequence goes on from NC_090729.1 coordinate 5,784,860, forward strand.
CTCTTCCTCTTGTTTTGTTAAAGTTTTTATAGTTTATATAGGAGATATTTATTGTTGTTACTCTTCTTAGAATATTTTATTTTCCTTTTTTCTTTTCCACACTGAGCTATTTTCCCTGTTGGAGCCCCTGGGCTTATAGCATACTGCTTTTCCAACTAGGGTTGTAGCTTAGTAAGTAATAATAATAATAATAATAATCTATCTTATCGTACATGCAGGTAATTGATTTGGCTTATTATAGTTTTTATTCTTGATTAATTTTTTTTTCACAATATTTTTTTCTGTAGAAATTTTGTTTTAGTTATCGTAAAAAATAGAAAATGCTCCTGCATTGCTGATTAGGTTTCATCTGTAATTAAAAAATGTTTTGAAGAATAAATGTAGACAAATAATGTTTTTAATTCATATCAATTCATATGAACTAACTCTGTAAAATTAGGTGTTTGATGCATAATTTATATCAATAAAGACCTCCATGAAAACCTCACGAAGGAAGATTCCAAAGTATACAGTTTATTACATTTTCTGCTTGTAGAAAAAAAACTTCCCTTCACAACACTCAACAAGGTCTTGATCTGAAGCTTATAATGACTACCATTCGTTTGATATATATATATATATATATATATATATATATATATATATATATATATATATATATATATATATATATATATATATATATATATATATATATATATATATATATATATATAGGACAAGACTTATGTGACTACATTTCTTGCCCTACATATATCAAACGAATGGTCGGAATAATCGCCTTTGAATCAAGATCTTGTTCGATTGTTGAAAAAAGAAGTTTTATACCACAAACCAAAAAGACAATATCCACTTTGGAGTTTTCCTGAAGGTCTTTATTGATATACAGTAGATCATTCATCAAAAAAACTAATTTTACAAGAAGTTAGTTTAAGTGATATTTAGTAATAAATTCTAAATATAAGTTGATATGAATTAAAAACATACATACATTGTGGACGAATCTATGGATAAATCAAGTACTTCTCTAATACATTTTACAATTACTGATGAAACACTATTTGATAAAACTCCTCTATAAGATGATCATTCGATATTATTTAAGAAGATATATCAATTTCCACTATAGAATTGGTTAGTGTGTCTTCTTCTGAAATTAGCCATAATTTTCATATTGATTTTAATAACAAACCTCTTTGATTTTTTATTAGACTTAAAATTATAATGTTATAATTATATCATTTGCTGGCTTCTCATTATCCTTAGTCTAGAGCTTTTACCCTAAAAATCGCAATTATGTAGCAGTCAAATCCATGGGCTCAATTGAAATGTTACAAGAATTTACGAATAAAAGGTGCATGCAAATAAACTTTTTGATTTGGAATTAGATTATCCCCGGTAAACGTAAAATCTAAAAAAAAAAAAAAAAAAAAAAAAAAAAACTCTGAAATATGCGAAACTCACCTTTTATAATTCATAATTGTTGATAGTAAAAATAACATTAGAGATGAAGAGTAGTGTCGAAGGTGCAGTGTATCAGCCAAGGTTAGACTAATTAAAAGAATTATTTCGAGAGTTCAACGTCTCTAATGAAATCAGAGGTGATATTCTTTGTCCTCCTTAGTTCCGTTGATGGCCAGAGATGAACATGTTTCGGACAAGTTTCCGGCAATTAAGGAAGTTGGTACCATCAGGAATATCGAAAAACTTCTAAAGATTCACGACAATTTGTCCACTGACTTGGAATTATTTCATGAAGACATACTACCTTCATTAAGGAAAACTCGAAAGTGAGTTTTGTATTTATTAATCTTCTTATCATCAGTGTAAAAAACATAACTTACAAGGAAATGCGTCTTACTCGTCTTGAACTACGAATTGTTTCCTTGCTTACCCTCGTAAAAGAGATCGTAGATGCTTTATAACCAGTTAAGATTACAGGATCCCTTAACCACTAATATAAAGTAGTGGGAAGTAATAACGGTTAACTCCTACTTTATATATAAACTACCTGTCCTGCCTTATATATTTTTTTTCTAGGTTACTCTTTACGTAAACCACATACCTCAAAATATTACTAGTATCTAGGCATGGAGAATCTGATGAGTGCCGGGGGTCTTTGCGAAGTTACACATGTAAATGTTGCACATTTCATAAGTTTCTGTTCAGTAAACAATCGCGTTATTGAAGGTAATCTTTTTTAACACAAAAACATCCACAAGTTTACATGGTCTTCACCGTGTGGAAATTACAAAAATCAAATAGATCACATTACCTTTAATAAAGAGAGAAGGATAACTCTGAGAAATGTAAAATACTACAGAGGTGATGATATTGAAAGTGGTTACCAGCTTCTCATTGCCACACTGAAATTAAAACTGAAAGCACCCAACATAAAGGTAGATAGAATACATATGTTTGATTGAACTAAACTTTTAGAAGAATAGCACAGAGAAACATATGGAATTGCAGTCTTAGAGACTTTAAGAGACGAAGAGCAGACAATTAATGAAAAATGGTGCGATATCAAAATCATATATCAGTCAGTTGGTAGAGTGGTCTTGGGACACGCAGTTACAAAAAGAAAGCCATGGATATCAAATGATACTGGGGATACTATAAAAAGGAGAGAAAAAAATAAATTTATTGTAAAAAGTTTTCGAGGAAGTAATGATAATTACAAGGGGGAACATTGTAAGTATTCCAATAGTGATAGTGAGGTCAATAGAAAAGCTAGGAATGACTAGAGAAAATGTATAGACAGTAAAACAGATTAGGCTGACAAAGCTATGAATTCAGGAGGTAACTATGGTGTAAGAATTGCTCTTAGAATTATCAATGAGATCTTGACTGGGGCAAAGAAGAAGAGGTATATACCCATCAAAAAGAGAGATGGGTTTGTTATAGCAACAACAACAACATACAACGTTAGATGGAACGCTTTAGTAAGTTTATGAATAGGGGATATGAAGGGAATAATTTGATTGATATACCTGAAGTTGATGAAGACCTTGATGTGCCCATGAATGAATTCAGTGTGTTTGAAGTTGAAGCTATCCTCAAAACATTAAAGGAATAGAAAGCCCCTGGACACGGTGGAATAACTGCCAAGATGATAATGGCCGAAAAAAGTGACTCCCATAGTACTTACAAGATTATTTTGTAGAATGTGGCTTGAAGAGACAAAACCTGATGGATGGGAATATAATGTTTTGGTGAAAAAAAAAAATAAAAAAAAATGTCCAATTGCAACAATTACAGAGGCATAAAACTTACGTCAGCTGATATGAAAATATATAGTATGCATATTCCAAAGAGACTGGAGAGAAAATTTTATGAAAAGCTAAGAGATGAACAAGCAGTATTTAGAAAAGGTAGAAATTGCACTGACCAAATTTTCATTTTGATACATGTTGCACAGCAATGCATAGAATATGGAAATTCACTTTTGATGGCATTTGTGGACTATAAAAAGCCTTCGATAGTATGTACCGGCCAATTTTATGGAGAGTCCTATATTATTATGGAAATCCTCTTAAATATGTAAATTTCATTAAGTCTCTTCATGAGCAGAGCAAATCCAAAGTTAATGTTAATGGAGTCTTATCTAATGAATTTCCAGTGAACAGCGGAGTACTCCAAGGGAATGTGTTGTCACCTACGTTGTTTATCTTCCTCATGGATTGTGTAATGCGTAGAACAGTCGGAGATGGTGGAGAAGGATTGAACTGGATTGGTTATAGGAATTTAGAAGACCTAGAATATGCTGATGAAGCTGTCCTTGTTAGTAAAACACCAATGGATTTACTATGCTTGCTTACCAGAATACATGAAATATCTCACGAGTTTGGGGTGAAGATAAATAGAAAAAAGAGAGAGATAATGAAAATGGAGTATGCAATGGAAGATGAACTATCATTGGAAGGAGTAAGGATTAATGAGTTAGAATCCCTCAAGTATTTAGGAACTATGATTTCCAATTCAGGGTCTTTAAAATTAGAGTTTAGTGAAAGACTGAAAAAAAGCAAATCAGACAATGTCTAGGTTAAGTAAAATTAAGAAATCAAATCTCCTGAAATTACATATAAAAATCAAACTATATATCAGTTTAGTGAGATCGGTGTTACTCTATGGACATGAGTCATGGTAGGACAATGGAACAATCTCATATATATTTAGTAGATTTGAGAACAGAACCCTCAGAAGAATATTTAGAGTTGAATGGCAGGACCAGATTAGAAATGGAACTATAAGAGATATTACTCGAGTGCCATAATTGGATAAGATCATGATGATGGGTAGATCGAGATGGTTTGGGCATGCTCTTCGCACTCCCCAAGAAAAATTAGTTCACCAGTAGTTGAGCTGGGCTCCAAAATGCACTAGAAGAGTTGGAAGACCCAGACCTACATAACTGAGGACTATGGAGCGTGAAGTAGATGGTGAATGGAGAAGTATTGAATTAAAAGCCCAACATAGAAATGGCAAATTCTAACCGAGGCCCTTTTCGTCAATAGGCGTTGAAGGAGATGATGATGATGATGATTTAGAAAAGATATTTGTGGAAAATAATTAATCTCTTGGCAATAGTATTAAGATTAATTGAGTCATTCAGAATCTTATATCATTTGGTAGATGATACCAAAGAGTGAAACAAAATATTTACTTGCTCTGAAATAAGACTTAGCTAGAGATAGCAGTTCCTTGAGATGCCGGCTGTGCTGATAATTGAAGATATATTCAATTATCAGAAAGCTATCTTAATATGATGTTGAGGAGCTTTTTACTCAATTGTACCTATCGTTATCATTGAAGGTCCAAAAATGTTTTTTGAAATATCAAAAAGTATGAAAAAATTAAAGGGCAGTTTCCACAAGACTATCAGTGTGCTAATATAGTTTTCAAAGTACATCGCAATTATAATTCTAGCACTGAATCACTTAGATTATTTAATATATTCCTTTTGAATGCCCTCAGAGCTCTAAATTATTGAGAAAAATATCCCAGCTAAAATGTAAAGCATAAACAAGATTAATATTTATAATTCCTATTCCTCATTCAAGTGGAAATTCCATGAACAGATTGTAATGCTATGGTTTGCAGCTGATGTGGATGTGTTTGCTTAGAAAGGCAAAACAATTTCCTTTTCCCCCATCGGACTCACGTCACTCACTTTATCTACTTCATAACAGAATATATACAGTGACGAGGACCATTTCTTCAAAGATTTTACTTATTCGATCTTTCTTTAACATCTAATTAATCTTTTATTCTTCAACTCTCATTTTGGATTGCAATTAAAGTTTTCTTCAATAAGATATTGTTGCAAGATCTTATTTGTCATGAAAGTCGGAAATGGTGATATCTTGTATGATTGCCAGGCATCGGAAGAATCATAGGGAACTGTAATCATGATCCTGTAATTTTTAACGCTTACTGTAATTAGGCTATAATAAAATTCTAACCTATGGGGGTCTAACAAACGAACATGACCTATTCTCTTCCGTCCATTCTCTGAAATTAACATTAAGTCTTTTATTGGCAACAGATGTGGTGATAAAAAACATTTAGTTGCTAACGTAATAGCTTCCACATAATCTTTTGATTTCTCAATGAAATATGAAAGTTTAGTATGGATATGATCTATTTTTGAATTATAATACGTTAACGTTGCCAGCCTGTTTTGTACTTCCATAATCTGACTGATATTACTAGAATGTTCTTTCACCAAACTCATTATTTGATTAATTGATGTTAATTGATTACTTATTTCTGATAAAACTAGTTCGTTTTCATGTTCTAATAACTCAATTTTTTTATTTTGATTACTGATTTTAAGACGATTTGAAATCCCTAAGCCTAAACTTGCAACAGATCCAAAGATGTTTAGAGGAGCAAAAATAAACGGGTTACGTCTTTCAAGGTTAGTGTGACTTACTGGCCACATCAGAAGGTCAGGAACCAAAGATTCTGCCTCGTAAGTCTTATTTTGCAAGTCGTAAGATAGCATTTCTGCTACGCTTAGTGTTGGTGCAAGCGAACTCTCTGTATTAAAAGGAAAATGTCGTTTATGCATCTCATTTAAAGAAGCAGCAAGCCTTGAAATGTCGCTCTTTAAGCTAGTGACGTCATTCTCTAGGAGAAAAATAGCTTGCATGTTTACTTCTATAATTATTTTGCTTGCAGTTATAAAAACGTCTTCTTGTCTCTGTACTATAGTGCCATATTTAAAACCTATACTTTTAGTTTTAGGGCTCTTCCCACACGAGAAAAATGTCTGAACGAACAATATCACTCCTAACAATACAAACTTCATTTTGGAAACCTGCAATGAAAAAAATATATGTAATTACTCCTGTATTAGGAAGAAAAAAATGTTAACATACAAATATCATACAAGTTTCATAGATACAAAAGTTTCCCTCACTTTCTTCTCTCTTATTTTAATTTCTTATGTGAGCCAATGGTACAATTCTCTCATCAGTGGGTTGGGATACATTTTGAACTCTAAATCTATTGGCCCTTAATGTTTCCAAAATGTTAATTATTATTATAATAATAATAATAATAATAATAATAATAATAATAATAATAATAATAATAATAAATGGGCCTTCAAACTTAGGTGTCAGTTTGTAATTGAGTCCTTTACGTACATTTACCTGTATGTATACATTATCACCCACGGTATATGTTTTAGTTGGCTTCACTATTTTATCATGATTCCTTTTCATTATAATTTGTGATTCTTCTAAATTCTTTTGAAGGATATCATAACGACTCTTGCTTGCATTTATAACTTCCTTTAAAGGATTTGATAAATTAGTTGTAGGTGTTAATATGTGGAAAGGCGTTCTAACTGGGGTACCATAAAATGCCTCATGCGGCGACATTTTAATAGATACATGATATGAGTGATTCAGAGTACTTAGTACCGCAAGTATTGCAATATCCCAGTTGGGGTGTGATGCCCCTAGTGTAACTCTTAATATATTTAAAACCTTCCTATTCGCTCTTTCCACTAGCCCATTCGACTATGGGTGACAGATCATGGTATTGATTTTTTTTGCTAAGGAATTTACACAATGAGTAAAGGAAATGATTATTAAATTCTCCACCCGAGTCTGATATTATCATGTGTGCAATTCCATACTTACAAATATAACACTCGTAAAACTTCCTAGCGCATTCAATCGCGGTTATAGTTTTAAGCGCTATCAGTTCTGTATATCGAGTCAAAGCATCTACAATTACTACGAGGTGCTTATTTCCTCTGTCTGACTCGTAAAATCCTGTTAATAAATCTAATTGTATTCTCTCAAAGGGTTGATTGGGCAAGGGATAAGCCCCTAGGCTAACAGGTGTTTTCGTGTGTCCCTTTGTTTTCCTTACAAGTGCGACAATTACCTATGTGCTTTTTTATATCTTTAAGCATCGTATGCCACTAAAACAATGATTTGGCTTTCTGTGACATTATGGAGAACCCCGGGTGTCCATGCAATGGACTTGCATGCAACCAATTTAGGACAGTGGATATAAGTGAGATTGGTATCACTACCTGGTGGTTAGACACCTGTGGTGTATTACGGGTTTTCCTTGTCACGGATCTACACAGAATAATATCCTTGATTATATAATTCTGCTGTGTATACTTGATATATTCCTTTTCCTTAGGATTTCCTTTCAGAGCATTTATGATTTTTTTTTTAATTTCTGATCTTTTCTTTGCTTAGTCTGTATTAATTCAGTGCTCCAGCCCAGATCTTCCTTTTCAGATACAATTTTAACAATAAGCATGGATGTTGATATATCTATTAATTCAGCTAATGGCTCCGTACAAGATAACACGGGGTTGCGTGATAATGCATCAGCAATGATATTTGCTTTCCCAGGTAAATACCCGATCCTAGCACCAAAGTCTTGGATGATCAAATGCCACCGAGTTTGTTTGGGGCTGTGACTAAAGCTTTTAAAGAAGTCGGTTATGGGCTTAAGATAAGTAAGAACCTTGACGGGAAAACCGTATATTATGAACTTGAAATGCACTAGTGAATTAACAATAGCTAGCCCTTCCTTGTCTATTACTGCGTATTTATTTTCGGAAAATCTCACTTTACGTGACTAAACAGCTATCAGGAAAAACTGTTTGTCATATTGGTGAAGCTATACCCTACCTACTCCTAGGTCTGAGGCGTCTGTTGCAATGAAAAATTCCTTACCGAAGTCAGGAAGTTTTAAGATAGGAAAACTACACAGTTCATCTTTACAGGTATTAAACGCCTGTTGATGCTGCTCAGACCATATGAAATCTACGCCCTTCTTCGTAAGATCAGTTAGGGGAGGGGCTATTATTGAATAATTGCGTATAAAACGCCTGTAATATCCACTACACCCCAGAGATTGCTAAATTCCCTTGACATTAGTAGGTATCGGAAAGATACGGATAGCCGACACCTTATCGTGAACTACTTCAAGACCTTGGCTAGACACCGTAAAACCTAAATAGACTAATTCTGTTTTAAAGAATTCACACTTACTAATCTTTACCCTTAAGTTATGCTGTCTTAGTCTCTGTAGTACTATTTCTAGTTTACGTAGATGTTCTTCTAAGATATTAGAAAAGATTACAAGGTCGTCCATATAGGCATGCAATATGTCCCCTAGCAAGTCTCCAAACACTATGTTAATCATTCTAGTCAATATTATGGGAGCACAACGTAAACCAAAAGGCATACCCAAAAATTCATAATGTCCCCTGGCTGTGCTGAAGGCAGTGTATGGGATACTATTTTCTTCTAATGATATCTGGTGAAAGCCTTTAAGTAAGTCCAAAATGGTAAAACATTTGCTCTCACCTAGCAAACATAAAATATCGTCTGTACATGGAACTGGGAATCAATCAGGAATCGTTTCCTCATTTAAGCGACGGAAGTCTACGCAGATACGCCATGTTCGATCTTCTTTCGGTACGACTATTAATGGAAAATTATAAGGGCTGTTCGATATCCTAATGACTCCTTCTTCTAGGATTTTACCTACTTCATCATTTATCTCATTCTGGAATATCATAGGAAGTCTGTAAGAGGGTACATAGATAATTTTCTGCTTGTGTTTTAACCTTATTTGAGGTTCTATTACATCTGTTTTACCTAAGGATCCATTCATAGTGGAAAAAAACATCATGATATTCAGTTAAAAGTCCAAAAAATTTCTGCTGAATTTCCTTTTCTTGAATGTCTTTACTGATTTTATCTTTAATAGATTGCAAAAGGGATTCATCCGCAACTGATTGAGCGTGATTGATTTCAGCGACGGTAAGAATACGATGTTTATAAACTTCTACATCCAAGATATGTTGATTTTTGTGAATTACTAAAGTGGTATTTAAATGATTACAGACTTCAATATTACATTGTTGTTGTGAGCCGACTGTATAAATAGCTTGTGTGACGGACAATCCGTTAGTTTTCAAAGTGTCGGAAACGATTAATATTTCAGATCCCGGCAAAGTCTTCTTTACTCGCACGATTATATACGAAGTTACGTTCGGCTCGGTAGATTGCTTGCAAGATGATATTACGGGTGAACTAGAATTCTGTTGGGTCGCGTATATTATTTCTTTATTCATGAGACAAGTGATTGGTTCTTCAACGTATGTTACTGTTTTATTTGTCGTCTCCGTTTTATCCAAAATTGATTTTAAGGTATTAAAAGACTTAATAGAATTTTCCTTTGTTATACACGCCGTGTTTGGCAGGGGCTAAGATAATGTTTTGATTGCCCATAGACGGGTATCCTATAATTACAGCTGGATACATATCAATGTTTTGTACAACGACTAAGGTATCGGCAAACGTGCGCTTACCGACCTTGTACTGAACATGAGTTACTCCTATTACATTTAATTTATTATAGCCTATACCCGAGAGCCTAACTCTGGACTTCTCTATAGGGAAGATTGAAAATAACAAGTGATGAGTCCTCAAATCCATGATATTACGTGGATTACCAGAGTCAAAAAATAATGTAAAGGATCAGTGATCTAAATTTACAACATATGATGTTGGTCGTAACTCATTTTGGCTTATTATTGTGTGAATTTGTTGCAAATCTACGGGAACCTGCGCTGAATTATTTGATTCGGCCATGTGTTTCATAGGAAAATCTATCGCCTCATAATGATCCGGTAAATTATTAAATGGATTATTTGATACTACTGATGTGGATACGAATGACCCAACCTCACTCTCTTCCCCATTGTAGTTAATTATGTTGTATTTGCTTTGCTTTACACATTCTGAAAATTGGTCTAACCTTGCGAATTCTGGGAAGTCGGCCCAGGAACAGAGTTATTTGAATCACTATTTGTTTGTTTTTTATTTTGAACTGCATTGCCGTTTGGCTGTTTCTTTTTATTGAACTGAGGATTTTTCTTTTTATTTCCATAGGGAATTGACTGTGGAATTGACTGTGTGTTTCTAGGATTCTGTTGTTGATTACGCGAGTAGCATCGACTATATGAATGAGTTGAACTATTATGTATAGAACAATATCGCGTTCTGCAGTCGGCGATCAATTGACCTTGACGTTTGCAATTATAATACATCATCCCCGCAACTTGATTATTATTAACTACGTTTACTTGTTGTGGCTTAGTTTCATTTTTTGCAAAAACTTGCGTAAACAATGGATCAAGATCAGTACACTTAGACATGTGTTTCTTTATCTGATTATATAAATCTAGTTCTCTACTTTCGGGCGTTAAATTTTCATCAAAACACCGCACTAAAGCCTCTGGCAACATAATTGTCATGCAAGTTAAATACATTAACCGTAAGAAATCTTTTTCGGCGATGTTATCTCCTGTAACCCATGTGGAATTACCTAAAATATCTTGATATTCATTAAGCCTATCGTCAATGAGAGCTGCTCTTTCTATAACATTAAGCTGAGTCATAGAGGCTTGATCAAGTGTATTTCTTAATATCAAAACTACATCTAAGGCTTCTTCACCGCCATAGATCGCATGTAGCCTAACTTTGAAATCGTCCCATGTAACTGCCTCTTGAAAAGAAACTCCCCTAATATACGCGCTTGCATCTCCTTTAGCAAAGTCTGTAAAACTTTTAGCTTCTTGTAATTATAAAAATGGGGCTGTGATATGTTTTGCGTTTAAGTGAGCGTCAACTGATGAAATCCAATACTCGACATTCTGAGGTAAGAACCCATTGACCAGACCTTGAAAAGGAAGGATAGCTGGACGTGCACTTAATAGGGTTACTACGAGAGCAGGGTTACTCGGTCCGGGATTCACAGGAGGCGTCATGTTTAGTTTAACTTTTTTTCTATCTCTTCGATTCCTTGCGATCCTATCAAAATCTCTATATGAATACAGACATGCACTGCATAAACGCATAAGCACTATACAATAAAGATATGTTGCAGATTATAAAAAAATTCTCCAAAATAATTATATTAAGACAAAGATATTTCCCAAGAACTTCTGAAAGAAAACAAAATTAGCACAGAGAGAAAAAAAAATTCTAGACGAGAGTTCGAAGTTGAATATAGATTCCTTTAATGAAGGAAAATGAAGATTTGCAAATAACTGACGATTGACTCGTGACAACAATCACTTCACTGCATAAAACTGAATGAATAAAGAATATACTTAGCTTTCAGTATATATGGGCGATAATCGGTGACGTCATTTCCTCTCTCTCTCTCTGGTTTTGCAAGAGTTTAGTTGGTTGATGAATGTTTTGATTTGATTTCCCGTCGTATTGTTGAATGTTTATTTCCTGGATGTGATTATTGGATGTTTGTTCAGTAAACATTGATAACGTTGAAGGACATTCCTTAGTCTTCTTAAGATGTTTTAATGATGTATGTTGATTGAAGATCCTGTTCCTCAGTTTGAATAATATTTATAGTTGATGTTCTATGCTTTCATTTCTTCGGTGGATGTAGATACTATGTCAAAATTGTAGATTCATTACTGTTGTAACTGCTAATTATTACAGTTGAAATCTCTGGTTATTAAAATTGAAATCGCTGCCACCAATTGTTGTTGTGAGAATGTCATACGCACACATTTGTTGTTCTGTCTCATATCTCTTCAATGTGATATAGAATTATTTAGAGTTGTAGGTTATTTCTTGAAATAAGTCAAAGTTACATTAACTTTAAACAAATTTATTGTTAACTCCATCACTGGAGTCGGAAGACCATTCCGTTTGGAAATATAACTAGAACTAACAAAACTTAGGTTTGGGTTGATAACGTTGTATTAGTCATCTCAGCATTTATCACAAATATGATCACACAAGATTATAATCGCAAGCCATCTGTTTCCGTGTAAAGATCAAAGAGGTCAATTGTTTCTCACGGGATGCTTGTGTTATGTTGACTCTTCATACAAAATATTACCATTGCAATGATTTAGCTTGGTCCTACTTTCACATCCTGTTATGGCTTGTTGTTCACACTCCATCGCTCCTATGATCTATTTGGTCATATATATATATATATATATATATATATATATATATATATATATATATATATATATATATATATATATATATATGTATATATATATGGTTATTTCGCAGAATGCATGGCAATTATGCCAAATGATTGAATCTGTGGAAGATAACCTGAATATTTGCGTATTTTATAAAATGACTATGGTTTTGAAATTTTGTCAAAATTACTTTGCAGACATCAGCAGGCTTAAAATGATAGGGTTACACCCTCAAGAAGAAATATGGCATATAGGAGAAAAGGCCCCTGTATCTACTATAAAGCACACATTAGATCGTGAATCATGCAGACCCTAATCTGAAGTTGTTGTAGCACACCTAAGGGCGAAGGGCATCATCCTGTGGCTGTCGAGGGCGTAAGTAAGGGTGGAGCAATATAATGATGGGTGGCTTCTTTGCTGCTCAGACATGTCACAAGTTGTGCATCAACGTCCTTCAGCATTCACCTTATCTTTAGTTGGAATTGATCGATTTCCCCATTTGTCAGGACTGGAGATGTTGATGGATACTTGATGCTGGGGAATTGGTAAAATATCAACATCAGGAAGGCAGTTTGCTCAGGTTCAAGCGGGCATTGTATACAAAGGGCACAACGTTAGTTCACTTGACAAGAATTGTTTGTAGCGGGCTGGCGATTAACTATACTGACAATTCCTCTAAGGGCTATTAATGCCTTTAGATCCCCAATAGGTTGATGAGAAATGTAGAAGCTCTTGGCTACATGGGCAGCTTCTAACGGTAAGTACTGCTCCAGGAGGTATGACTTGAGGGTATATTACTCTACGGGATGTCCCTTTGCTAGCAAAGCTAATCGGATAATTCTAGGAAGGTGTCGTCAGGGATCGCATCGACATAGTAAGCTTTATTGTTCCATTGGGTCACACCCTAGATGCAGAACTAATACTCTGCATGCTGAAATCGGACAATGCATCAGAGGATATGGCAGAAGAAGCGGTGGACTGGAATGTGGGCTGGGTGTCCTAAGCCCTGAGGAGGTTACTTTTGGGACGAGACCTGAAGGAGGTATAAATCAACGATGAGCTCTTGAAGAACTAACTTTATTCAGAAAACAGCACATATATCTTATTTATATGCCCAAAAGGGCCACATAAGGGTCGTAATTTCCTGAGTACATTTAAAGATTCTTGTAAATATGGTTAAAAAGGTCATAAATAATGACAATATAATAACAGAAATTAGAATAGAGTAGAAATTACTGGGGGGTAGACATTAGAAAGGAGTCTAATGGTGGTTACTATGCGTGCTGCAGAGCAAAAATGAAAACAAACCATCCTTTAATTACCTTCGCCAAAATCGAAAATTTTGCGAAGGGTTTGTATACAGCCCTATCGTAGTCTATCTAAT